>NC_088646.1:11844946-11873109 GCF_964019385.1 Sycon ciliatum
TTGCCAGCCTATCATAGTATGCCAGGCCGGATCGAGGTTTGAAATATTAAATTGCTCCAGACCACGTTGATCATAAGAATCTTGGCTTGACTTACAGCCCCGTGAACGGTTATGCAAAATTTATAACTAGAACATGCAGTCGGGATCAGGGATCAGGAATTCAGAAGACCGTAGACCTATGGCATTCGACTGGAAGCGGTTGCTGTAGTCGAGATCATACGTCGTTATTCGGTAAGACGGTGGACTCTGCCAGATCGAGATTTGAAACCAGAGTTACTGAATGATCGGCTGTCCATAGTAATTGGCCGATTCGGCTTACCCCCCACTCCTCTAGGCTTCCACATGTCCACATGTCAACATGGTCATAAGTAGCCATCTACATGTAACTACATAGCCTACAGGTGCCTAAGTATCATATCGGCTGGGCGCAATGATGAAGGGAGTGATGAAGGGAGTGATGAAGGGAGCCTGTCTCCTGGGAAATGGAATGCCAGTATTGACTGATAACAGTATTGCCATCGTATTGCATATAGTTAGTTAGTTGACAGCCTGCATTATAGTGAGCTTGGCACTGCTGTCCGCTCCGTCTCACTGCTCCGTAGCGTTGGGGGCGTCTTGGGACTATCATCACTGAGTAAGGATGGGGTTGTGCCTTCATGGGGTCGGTGTGTGTGTGTGTGGGGGGGGGGGGGTACTCACAGTATTACACTGTATTTGTAATACCATTATTACGACTGCATGGAGCTCAGCCTTTCATTTCATGCATGACATTATTGTATACGTTGCAAGTCGCAGTAGCAGCAGGTATTGCATCAGGGATTTTGGAGCATTGAAAATGAAACACTTCGGTGGCCAAACAAGGCGAATTCTGCACAGACACACCGTATTAGTAAAACAATACATCCGTGCCTTATTACACGAGGGACTGCACCGCCTCCGCTCAGCGAGCAGACCTGTTTTGGCAGCAGGCAGAATCACCCGATTCGATCACAATCAGCTGCTGTCTTTGTCCAGGAGAGAGTTAGACAAGCAATAGGCATACATGCACATGCACCACATGTACATCATACAGTAACTGTTGTACATCACTACATGCCTCGCCCAATCAATCTCTACGCATGTACATTGTACATGTTGAGTCATAGGAGTCATGTACCATGGAGTAAGATTGACATACCGTTTTGCGGTGGACACGAATCAGTGCAATATGTACATAACACCAATGGCATTGTGTACATGCTTTGATAAGAAAACTCACTGAGATAGCCATTGCAAGCAGGAACGCCAGTGGCAGTGAGCGATGCTGCCGTTAGTGCTACATTATTAATGCATGTCTATAACAGTACTATCACCACTGAGTATCACCAGTATCACAAGTACTGTAGTATCACCAGTATCGGTCAATAAAGATCTACGCTGCCAGTATCGGTCACACCGCTAAGTTTCAGTTCCTTGTCTACATGAGAACGGGTTTATTCACCAAGCCAATCGCGTCAAACCATAAAGCAGGAACCAAAGCCAAAAAGACAACCTCGTCCACTAGGGCTTTTTCATTATGTACACTGGGTAGACCATGGTAGACCCGCCATGATGGGGATTCTGGCATACACCATGTACCATGATGGCATGAGTGTGCAACCAAGGATCTATGCACTAAAGCTATCAATATCATCAATCTTTAAAATTAATACGTTACGTAGGTGGGGCTTTAACCAAAGGTAAGTGCTGCAACTGTTATATCTGCTAGGCAGTATGAACGCGTAGGCATGGAGCTGAGCTGCAGTGACTGTATATAAGCCCGTAAAAGGCTCGACATCATCATTAGGGAATACCGATCTGAAGCATTACTTGTGATGTTACGTTTGTCGTTAGCCCAAGTCTGATGGCTCACGCTAAGTAATTAGGGTTCCACTGGGAGAGCTGACACAAAGGACATTCGGCAAACCCATAACAAGGACAGGTACACGATACTGACGGGAACAGGTACTGACAACAAGCACGCGCTGCTGTAAGTACGAATAACGGGTTTACCGTGATAAGTCGGAACATTGACCACCGCCAGTCCCGAAGGCACAGCGGCAGCACATTGAATAGCAGGATGGAGCAATAAAGCGTCTTCCGTCAGCGCAAGCCCTAGCCTACCGGGCCTAGCTGTTGAAGCGATACGGCTTGTGCTAATGTGGAACTAGAGAATTGGCTGGAGGACATCATGCGTATGTGCATCACCTTCGGCAAACAACAAGACTGTGACGAAGAAGAATGAGACGGGGTTCAGACTCCCGTGCACATACATGTACACGTAGATTTGAATTAAAAGAGTGTCAAGACAACACCAATAATCGGTGACCACACTGTCGTTTGACGGAAGGCACGAAATGAAGTGGAAGTCTTCATTATACCAAGTACTTGTACAGCCATGCTAGGCATTATACCGTATTTCCCCGAATATAAGTCGCACCTTTTTACACGAAAGTTCAAGGGTAAAAAAGGGGGTGCGACTTACAATCGAGCGTGACATACTACTGAATTCAATATATCAAGCCAATATAGCTCAAACCTGAAAATGGGGGTGCAACTTATAATCGGGGAAATACGGTGCTACCAAGAGTGGATAACCACCTGGTTATGTACTCTTGGTAGTAGCAATGAGGTCACTACTAGCCCTACTTTGCTACCCAATGCTGTAGACAGCAAACTGTTCGGCCAAACATGTACATGTATATGCCTCATCAGTACAGCTACGAGCTTTACATGTATGTAAGCCGAGCGAGCGATGCGTAATGCAACAGCACTAGAGCAGCCTACCGAGAGTGCTCAACAAGACGAATGTCGAGGAGCGCAAGACCCAATGCTGTCGACAGCAAGCTGTTTCGGTCATATTGGCCTCATCAGTACAGCTACGAGCTGCCGGCCATGATGCAAAGGTGGAACCACAGACCACAAACCCAATTTTTTTATATTACACCTATATTTTTTCTTCCAATAACACTACACAGGGCATTGTGGTTTAGGGCCTGGTCAGACTGCGGCAAAATCGAAATAATCCTAGGATTATAATCCGAATCTCCATAGTAACTTGCCGCCAGAGCGGCAAAAGCGAGAGTTGACGCTCCAAAAAAAAAGCAAGAACGGACCACGCTTTTCCGCTCCAAACAGGATTTGACGCTGATACGCCATTGACGCTGATAATCACTGATTTTTTCATCTCGATATCGAGGAGCTAATTGGCCACGGACAACAACAAAACTCATGAGGATGGTTGCAAGGATTGCACTGAAGGTGTTGGCGATCCCCAAGGTGAAGGTATTTGACGTCGTTCGTGGAGATTACCACTTGACGCTCGAAAGGAAGTTTGAATTTTCACTCTCCCCACATGTGTAGTGTGATCGCGATTCAAATTCTGGACGCTGTTCTGTTTTCGTCAGGCAACCAAAATTTTCCGCAGTCTGACCAGGCCCTAACAGACAAAAGCATGACGATCTGTAGTCATTGTGCGATTCTGCCTATTACTAGTAAGCACATGCGATTGTTAGATTGACAGCATGAAACAAGGTGGAGGACACTGTGTTCGAAAACAGTGACCTTACTACAACCTTCCGCGGTTGGCAGGTTTATCTAATACTGGTTTACCAGTTTTGGATCATAGTAAGTACATGTATACGCTACCCATTGCCATTGGCAGTGCACTAGTGGTAGGCATTGTTGCTGTCAATCGCCAACAGTGACATACACACATGCACGAGTCGTTGAAATGAATGCTGATGGAAACACACGGATGCACACGCACACACATGTACGCACATATACACACGCACCCTTTCACACGCACACACAGAAAGAGTGCCTCCCCGCGTGATCAGGGACTCTCTGACAGGCTTTCCGTTTAGTTGCGCCTCGTTGGTTTGCTACCGCGGCAACAGGCATCTCGCACTGGCAGTCGCAGCTATGAAGCTTCTGATGTTCACTACCACTAGTACCCTCTGAACAAAGCGCGCACTCGGAAGCATGGGAAAACAGATCAGTGCAGCCAGAAGGGCATTTTCACGCCACTTTACATCTTTATGCTGGATCATTTGCCCAGCACGCAGACACACTACAGACAGTGTAGGACATCACGATGGAGTTGTGATCGTTGCTTTGTTTCAACCGTTACTGCCAGTTACTGCAGTAACTGCTAGTTACTGTTCTTCTTTGCTGAAACTTGCGAAGCATAACGCAGTGACTGAGAGTGTCACAGTCACAACTGCCATTAGAAGTGAGTTTTACTGAGCTACTGCGAGTACAGTACAGCCTACAGGCCACAGGGAAGGATTGCCGCCTGGTCCGTGTAGCAGCCACAGCCGCGACACTTCAATTCCAACAAGGCGAGAACACTTTCATCTGCCTGCCCCGTACCGTGTGGGGGCACATTGCGATGTGCCCTAGCAAATCCACTTCTGCGGCCCGTACTGGCGTGGCGGAGTGAAGACCCCCATCATTGAACCAGGAACCTCACATCACGGCCCGTGCAACGAGTGCGCGTGAAGTCATTACGAAACTGAAAGCGAAAGTGGTAGCAGCAATATTCGCCAGCCGGCCTGTTGAAATCAGAAAGGAGAGGCGGAGGCCAAAGCAGGCTTCCGTCGCCGCGAATTTGATTCATTAGTCCACGAATGGAACGAATCTCCCTGGTGCTGGGTGTGCCAGACGTGGTGGTAGTGTACTAGTGAGCACAGACTGGCGACAAATAGACAAATCAACAGCAGTAACATCCGTACGGTAACAAAGCTCGCAGCAGTGAACGGCCAGATCAAATCGTTTCTTGAAGTGCGCAGCAGATCATAGTGCTGGCGTATCTACTCGATCGTCAAGATGGTGAACGTGCAAATAAGAGAAACACAGAATCTGTGCATGGAGAGACGGTCATCGCTAGCGTTGTTTGGAGCTAGGTTATGGCATCAGTATCAGCAGCAAGAACAGCGGAGTAGCAGTGGTGTCAAAATGCCCAGCAGAAGATGTTTATACCGGAGGGCATGGAATTCGCCAGTGGCGCTACATCGCAGGATGGTGGCCGTTCTATTCTTGCTGTTCATCGCCGTGATGAGTTTGAGCAAGACGAGTTGCAGAGCGCAGCTGAACGCAAGGGCCGACTTCCATATGAACGGCGTTGGTGGCAATATTCTGTTCTCGTGGAACCCGCAATCTCATCAGATGACCATCAACACCATGGGCCTGAAAGGACTCTCGCCACAATTATTGACTAGCGGTCTCACATGGCATGTTCACGAGTTTCCTTTCAAACTGAACTCGCCAGACCCATGCAGTGCGAGCTCCACTGGCGGACACTTCGACCCGCTGGGAAGAGCCAGTGCCCCCAACTATGCTCAGATATGTCAGTCACAAATGAGTATGAGGTTCCGTGATTGTGAGCTGGGTGATCTCAGTGGAAAGTTTGGTACGCTACAGCTACGAGAGTATGTTGAGCTTACTCCAAACCTCAGCCTCTCCGGCAACTTTGGATTCGTGGGCAGGAGCGTTGTGATCCATCGCAATGGCGCACGTTGGGTGTGTGCCAATATCGAGCCAGTATTGCAGCACACAGCCACATGTGCTCAGGCCGAAGGCTCAAACAAGAGGCGACTGCTGGTAGCGAAATTCAAATGGCCGATCGCCGGTGAGGTGTTCTTCCGCCAGGTGGACACGCGCGACCCAGCAGTACGTCCCACACCACCGATACCCGCAGGACAGCCTGTCCACACGAGTGTAGTGAACATATCCACTGTGGTGCACTCGCATCTCTACTGGCTGGACCAGACGGCTGCGATGAGCCCGGCACAGTCGGCGACTTCCTTTCTGCCACCGTCCCAAATGGCCGGCAACTCGTTCCTCCCGGCTCCGAACCAACCCGCCGCCGCCCTGCCGATGGGAATCCGGACGTTTCAGGCAGGACCCGGCGCGTCTCCCGGGTACATGTGGCAGGTGGAGGCACATCCAGTACACGAGAAGGCGCAGTTCTCGCCCAACCCGCAATCACGCTGCAGTGGTACGGGTGCCACTCTTGTGCACTTGACGAGTATGCTGGGTCCCGTAAGTGTGGGTATCGATCCAGACTCGGCCAGCACAAGCAAGTCGCTCTACACAACCAACAACAGTATGTTCTATCCGATTGATAATTTTATACGCCGCTCCCTAGTCCTCCTGGACCCAACTCGTCGGCGCATAGCCTGCGCGACAATCCATGAGGTCCAGCCGGCCACAGCGCTGGCCACACTTCCACACGACATGGGCACGGTGGAATTGTCACAAAGCAGTGAGTTTGACAATACAGAGGTGAAGGCAAACTTCAATAAGTTGTTCAACGTTGCCAGTGACTATGGAATCCGGACTCTCTCCATGAAACAGGTAATAGACAGCAGTGCCGCACACATAATGTATATGGCTACATCCAGGGAAAAATTGAGCAGTACCTTGGAGCCCCCCTCCCCGGCTACACACACAAACACAAATGCGGTGGTGATGGGAGACTGAGTCACACTGGTTCACTACATGTACATGCTTGCAGAAAGCGCGAGTAAGTGCCAGAATTCTACGCTACAAAATAAAAAGCATGGAGAACAGTACAGTCAGCCCGTGTAGCAGCACATGGTGACAACACTCAGTATCTCTAGGAAACTGTGCATTCACACTCAGGGCTGGTCCATGGGGTGGTGATAAAAGGCATAGCAGAATTCCTTCACACCTGCGTTCCCCTTCTGGGGTTCAGCTCTTGAAGACTGTGTGCACTTTGTGTTGCCTCTTGTCCGCAGCATGGCAGCCAGATGATAGTGGCTAGCCTGCAAGATTGTCTTTGTATTTGTTGGAACATTTGTCAATAATTATGGTCCTATATGTTCGGCGACGCAAACATACGGGTAGATTACTTACTCATATACTTGCAGTCGTGGATTTTGAACGTCTTTTGCATGTGAGCTTTGTGATACGCAAGAAATTCCCCGCAACATAACATTTTTATGGTCACTGAGTTTGCTTTCCCGGCACACGCTGTCCACACTGATTGCAGAGCAATGGCAGGGAGAACGCGTGCAATGAGCGCCAAACTGGACCGATGTTCAACCCTCTCAGAACACAGTCACCGCCGACCAAGAGAGGATCACCAAATCTGTATCAGGTGAGCCATCATGCGGCACCAATACAGTACACTCATACCTCGGTTATCCGAACCCCGAAGTTGCGGGCACTCCGGTCTATCGGGCACAATTTTCGGGGCAAGTTTCAGTGGAAATATTACTACTCTTTTCAGTCATTTGTCACTTTTTATGGAAATAGTGACGTCATAATTATGCCATATCTATGGCATTTTCCCCATTGAAAATGGCTACCGCCCCCCCCCCCCCCCTCCATATTGGCCTATATTCTCTGGCCACGGGAAGGTGAAATAAATAAATAAATAAATGTATGTGGTTCGGAGTTACGGATATTTCAAAGTTACGGGCAGTGTCCGGTCCCGGACGACCCGCATAAACGAGGTATGAGTACATATACATTGCTGTACCGGAATATCAGTATGAAGGCCGGCATTGGCTGTTCTAGCTATGCTAAACCATTTCTATTTTGGAAATAGAAGAGAGCGCTGGCTTTCTGTACTCCACGAGGGAGAAAGGAGAGGAATGTTGCTTACAGAATGGTTTCCCGTGCTACACATTTGCGAACAGCTGGGAACTGCTGCACGGCAGCTCAGTACGGTCAAGCTACCGAGTTTTAACTTTCAGTAACGTCGGGCTAATGGACACATACACTTGTACATGAACATCAACTCCACTGCCATGTGTTGTATTTTCAGATGAGGTTAATTGCTCAAACTGAACCCTTTTTTTTGTTTTTCAACTGCACAGATTGGTGATCTCAGTGGGAAGTTTGGCGAGCTGCGAAATCGCTTCAGCTATCGACGGCGTTTCTGTGATCCGAATCTTCCTATGTTCGGCACCAACAGTGTGGTTGGAAGGTGAGCAATAGAGTGATTCGGCTCCTTCTATCTGAGTTACTAGAGCAGTTCGATTTATCCGCCAGCCATTGTTTGCTGCATCATGAAAATTGAAGTAGTATGTCCCTATTGGGTTTCAGAAACCTAGATTCACAGAATACTTGTATTAGTGATGTGAACTCATCGTGTTACTGTCTGACATTAAAAATGAATTGGGCAGCGGTTTGTACCTTCAAGAAGTAGGACCCAGAAAGGTGGCTGTTGTTGAAACATAAGTGCATTCAATGTGTACACTGGCAGGGACAAACAGAGGTATACTGTGAACTCTTGTGTATGTTGAACAGCCTGGTAATTTGAACTAGGTTGCAATAGTCTACGGTGCACACAAGTCACTTGTTAACTCTTCCTATGTTTTCTGTCTGCTTGTGGTAATATCAACATACTTAGATCACTGGTCATAGACCATCAGACCACGGGCAACGCTCCCATTGCGTGTGCCAGGCTTGACAGGACGCCACAGCACAACAGTCGCCTACTCAAGGCAAAGGCTACCTTCACTTCACCGGTCAGAGGAACCGTACTTCTGGAGCAGGAGCAGTTTGCCGACGGGCAGCTTGGCAACACGCACATCACATCCTACGGACTGCGTAACTTCAACAGCTGGCAGGTAGATGAAGCATTATGCAGATCATGTATTGGCGTATGCCTTGAATAGCATCCAGTGATCATGCGTACAGCACTCTTGGCAGGATACTTGACTGCTAAGATGAAACACAACAGAATACATGCGTACGGTCATGGTCTGGATGACCTAGAGCCAACAGCCCTTCCCATCAAGTAACTGGGTCGCAGCGAAATATCACCTTATGTGTGCATGTTGTTGATGATTGCAATCTGATGTGATGGCCCTAACGTTATTCTTGAAATTTGTGTTGCATTTGTTTGATGGTGCACTCAATCTCTGGCCAATTAGCTATTTGGGGATTGTAGGGTCTCATCAGCAGAACTCAGAGTCACTGGCCGAACCGATGGCAATGAGGTCTTGTGAATTACAACACTGTTTTAAAGTCGGCCCAAAGCATCAATGTCGGAGTGCTCTAACTGCGAGATACAACATAAAGGGCTTAGCATGAAGGCAGCTAACGTTGACACTAAAAAGGAAATAGTGCTGGACCAAGCCAAGGCGAGGGATTATAACACAAATCTCTGAACAGCTAGCTATTGATTTTGTTAATGAAGGAAGTTCAGTCATTAACGTGTCTTTGAAATGCTTTTGTCTGTTGTTCGTACACCGTTATAGGCACTGGCTGTGTACTGTATTTCGGTTTCTTAGGTGACAATTAGGCCAGGCGCATTACTGCAAAACTCCCCAGATCCGGAAGTTCCTAACCTCCCCAGATCCGGGTACGTCCCTAATCTCCCCAGATCCGGACGTCCCTAAACTCCCCAGATCCGGACGTCCCTAAACTCCCCAGATCCGGAAATCCCTAATCTCCCCAGATCCGGACGTCCCTAATCTCCCCAGATCCGGACGTCCCTAATCTCCCCAGATCCGGACGTCCCTAATCTCCCCAGATCCGGACGTCCCTAATCTCCCCAGATCCGGACGTCCCTAATCTCCCCAGATCCGGACGTCTCTGATCCGGGTACGTCCATCTACCGGGCACCTTTCTGACCCATCTATGGCATGGAAATGGGCAATACACCATTTAATGTACTTGTGACTTACTTAATGCATTCTGTGTGTGTGTGTGTGTGTCCACTCTTGCCTGATGATGACAGACTGATGGCCATATGTACCACATACACATCAACCGCATAGGCATCCTTAGCACACAGTCCGAGATGTGTTCCAATGCACATGCTGGTCCGCACTACAACCCGTTCAACGCCAGTGTGGACGCAACATACCCCAAGCAGTGCTCACCGCAGAATCCCTACCGCTGCGAGCTAGGCGACACATCCAAGAAAACTGGGAAGATCGCAGTACGCAATGTGCCACAGTACCACATCGATCCAGATCTACCACTAACCGGGCCACACTCTGGTAAGGAGATCCATTGATCCTATTTTAAAAAAAGATTCCAAACTTGATTCGAAGTCAGATTTGTGGCACATGTCCCGATCTACCAAGTACATGGTCGATGGTGTTCTGTTATTCTGTGTATCCACTACCCGTGCTGTTGAATGCCGCGTTTGTACGATATGCAAACAAATTATTTACCCGAGTCTCAGAAAAGTCTCATTTATGTGCTATTATTGTGTAGAAGGATTCTAGCTAAAGTGGAGTGAACAAACCTGCCCAGGTCTTCCCAGAGCAGTGACCCAGTGCACTACAAGCCAGCACTTTGGCTGGTTCCATTGTTTCTACTATCCACCGTGCACATTCCAAACACACACACACACACACACACACACACACACACACACACGTGTATCCCATACTCGCACTAGCCTGCTCGTATGACTGTATGTAGTTCAAGTACCTGCTATCGGTCCTTTCTTTCGCAGCGCTGGGCCGGTCAATGGTGATACACAATCCGAATGGCGCCGCTGCAAGACTTGCGTGTGGCAATGTTATACCGGAGGATTCGCACGACGTGGTCATGACAGTCTTGGTCAGTCCACTGCAGTTTAAAGCACAGCACTTTAAGCAGAGGATGGCCGGGGCGATGCGCATCAGTGCCCAGGACGTGCTGTATCTGAAGTCCTCTCCGCTTGGACCGTGCACGGCCATCAGCTTTGCACTGCGGCATCCTCAGGCTGAGCAACTGGCGTCCACCATCCTTTTGACTGACCTGGGGCCATACACGCATGATGTGAGGTGTGCCGACCCATCGCAGCTTGTCGCTGCTACTCCGCGCAATGGTCAAAGAGATCGTGATGATGATGATGATGATAACTCCTCTGCACAGCCAGTCTCTCCCGCTACACACCTTGTTCTGCTGGTAGCGCTGTGCCTTCACCAGTTGCAATGGGGAGTTGATCTCACGATATAAACCGGCTTAGCCTAAACGTGATGTAGTGTGCAGACCTGATAGGCACATGCAATGCTTGAGTGCATGGGTTACAGGCCAGTGATAGGCACATGCAATGCTTGAGTGCATGGGTTACACACCGGTGCTAATACATAGTACATGTACTCGCATATGCCGGAGGTCAAATTGCAGTGTCACATTTTTTATTCGTTTGATGTAATTCTAGTCTTCCTGAACTGTTCGGTGCCGGTTCTTCAGTTGGTATTGTTGAGCATTCCATTCACACAAAATTAATACAGATTTGATGTGCGGTTCAAACTGCAAACTGGCTGGTTCAACCCTTGATCACAGTACTATTATAATAGCAGTCTGTATGGACTGTAAGCCACCAGTTCCGGCAAGTTCTGTTGAGCAAGATTAGTAATGAATTATGCCGATGTCATGCATGTATCATGCCCGGTACTGGTTCCATGCGCACTGTAGTCATTGGGCACATGCGAATGCTGCAGGCCTACCCGGACTGTGATCATGGTGATGCCTATCCTGCTTTTCTACCGTGTTGAAATCATGGTGCAGAGGAGTGAATAGGCCATAGTAGCATGCGCCACCATCATCTTACATCATAGCAACACTAGGTCATCATGGTCATAGTGACACATAGCACACTGGCACATTGTATTATCTTTGTCTGATATCAGTATTTGAAATTACTGCCCCCGGTTATTTCCTAGTATTCTGGCATCAGCTTTACATTGATTAACTCAGTACCAACACAATTCAGTTCTCTAGCTTTTTATAATTGTGACAGCCCTCTTTCATGCAGCAGCATTTTAATATATAGAAAAGATTATCCTGTGCTACTGGCTTATGCGAATACAACTGCCCCCGTTTGATTAATTTGTCCAACACCGTTTTGCACGAAAGCGGTTCAGTGTCGCTGAGCGTAATGTTTCATTGAACCTTGTGTGGAGTATAATGAAACCTGTATTACATGTATTCCCATTAGTTTGAGGGAGTTTCAACTGTGACAGGAAAAGTCTGAAGAATACATGTGCGTTGACTGTTACCATCAAGGACCCCCTCTTATGGCCAGCGATGCTCTACCGTAAAAACGTGTTCTTCAGAATTTGAAACTCACGCTTCGTATTATACTCGGTCGTATTTTTAAGTTTTTGAGAAGTCTTATTTCGGACAACCAACCGAGATAATCTCAGTGCTGGATTCCAGGCAGCCTCACCCTGCCCATTGCCTTTCAGGAGCCTGCGGCAGCGCCGTGTGTGCACAACTTCCACATAATCCCGACCAGCCAGCGGGCTGAATCAGCCGTGGAGTTGATATGGGAGTTAACTCAGGGTTTCGCTATTCGCTGGTTAATACACGGTCGGACATGGAGAATCATTCCTTTCAGGCCCGCACGAGCACACATAGCAGTTATTGTAGCAAGAAGCGGGCGGCCAGGCGGGTGTATGTCTGTGTGACCCGACCCCGGTAGCCTGATCCGTCAGTGGGGCACTGTCCCAGGAAGACACTGGTGCGGGGTTCGAATCCCACCCCGATGGATCCTTCTTTTCGCGGCAACTTGTGACATTCGTACGTCATACCACATGAGAATCACCATGGCGAACGCCAATTATGATGGATGGGGAGTGGCGTACTCATGGTGACTTGGCAGGGCACTGGTGTAGCATGTGTTTTGCCCTGATGAGCGATCGGAATGTAATTGGCTATCACCATAGATGTTCTCATTTGACCCGTACACAATATGACGATTGTGATCAGTTTTGTCCACTGACTGTGTGGTGCATGCAGGTACTGATAGTACAGTGCTGCTCAATGAAATCCAGTCGCGTCACTCAAGTTTGTACCTTGCATCATTTCGCAGCCCAGTGTTCGCAGGTCTAGGGCTGCGCAACGCCCGGCGCGTACTTAAGTGACACGGCTGGATTTCATTGAGCAGCACGGTAGGTATAGAGGTCATGCGAAATGAATGATTTCATGTGGGGGGGGGGGGGGGTCTGCGGAACCGCATAGACTATGGGCGCTATGTATGCAGCGTGAGTCGCTAATGCAGCGCTGTGCTGCGACTTTGCCAAAGCATTCTCAGCACGTAATCGGCATTAATGGGCCGTAACGGCGCATACTTGTGACCTCTATCTCATCTCAGACAATACCGGTATACATGTATTATGCTTGTACATGTATTACAAGGTAGTGGATGTAAATGTATTGCACACTTGTTGTTACCTTATTTTCCGGTGTATAAGCCGCACTGGAATAAGCCGCACCCCCCGGATGATTTTTACACATACATAATCATACGTAACAGTACATATAAAGTAAGTTTACCGTACTTGCATAATTATCATGATTATGGATGGTATTAACTTGAAATGTTACACTCTCAGTTACTGTGAGGCAGTCTCCCAAGCCAAGACGACGAGAGCCAGTGCATCTGCTTGTACTGCCGGGCCACTCGGGGCCAGTCATGTACTTCGACTGGCATGATGCGGTGGGCCTATCTACTGATGAGTACTGACTGGATCCATGCCATGGACCGGTCCATACCATGCATGCGTGACCAAAACTGGCAAAAGGCAAAACTCACCAAGCCAACCATGACATAATGATGTCGTCATGCGATCACACTTATCTGATCAGTGATCATCTTTTCCTTTTTCAAGTGCGTGTAGATCTACGCAGCGACGCTTTCAGGCGTGCGATCTCCGATCTGGCCCGCCAGCACCCAGCCATAATGCGTATATGCATCGATCTACGTTGGGGTGAAAACTATCTAAAAATCCAAAGCCAAACGAACAAATCACGTCTTTCATGCCAAAGCAAAGGCAAGGGAAAGCTAGTTTGTCATTTTGATGTTGGTCGTTGAAGGTTCCCAGCGATTCGTTGACTTGCTCCCGTTGTCCCCCTTTTTCAGCCTCTGCACTAGTCGTTGCGTCGGCTCCCATCTCGATTCAGGTGAGCCAACCCCACTTGATATAATGCCAGAATGGACGTGGACGGTATATTCCAAGAGACATTTGGACCCGAAAATGCGCTCGCCGACGTAGCTAGCCCGGGTAATAGTGTTAGAAGCTCGATTACTACTAGTATGAGATCGGAACTGCTCCCGGATGGGCTGCAGGATAGCTTCGCTGAGTATGAGCGATTTTCAGCATTGTCCACCTCCTATTTGTCGGAGATCAGCGAAGTGCCTCTGACCGTGGATTTGGGCGATCCGTCTGCAACTGTGTTCAATGTATGTGTGGTGGACGCGGCAAATGCCAGCAGCATCACCAGTTCTCGCTTGTCCCGCTCTCCGCGGAAACCCTCATCCTCCTACGCGGCAGCGCCGAAACATGGCTTCATGCTTGAGGACCTGGTGAGCGAGGCATCTTTCGAGGTCGACCCGGAGATCTACACCGACGGCGCCGACCTATTGAATGTTGAACTGTCGCCTATGAGCGAGCAAAGCTCAGCCTCACTTATCCCACTCTATGCGGATGAACTCCCGTCTCCCCTTGCGCTTGCAGCGTCGTCGAGTGCGGAGTCCTGTACGTATAACAGCGCAGCCAGTGCATTGCTGCAGAGCTTGCATTTAGTGAACAGCAAACCCGTGACTAGTGTTAGTCTGACGGACTCAGTACAGTCAGCCATACCAAGTCCAGACAGTACAGTTGGGTCTAGTGCAGCTGCTTCGGTCGCCACGAGCCGTTCAGGAACCTTTCAGCGCGGCAAAACACTGTCAGATTTCAACAACACGGCAGAGTATGTGGCGTACCAGGATCGGCGACGCAAGAACAACACCGCATCACGCCGCAGCCGCCACAAGAACAAGCAACGAGTCAAGGAGACCGAAGACGAGGTGCAAGAACTGCGGCAGGAGAATGCAGACCTGCGCAAACAGCTGCGCATCATCACCGAGGCATTTGAAAACCTCCGCGAGCGATTCAAAGAGCAGCCACCGGTGATGCAGGACGGATCGTCGGACGTATGACGCAGAGCGCTCGCTAGGAACGGCAATTATTTCCAACATGTCAGCCCTTGTACATGCACCTTTGTCTTTGATGACAGTCACTGTTGCCATTGAATGGTGCACATAGTCCTGGTCATGCATTAGTGTGCCCGTCTCTTTCTAGCACGGTTTTAGCAGTACGAGCCAACTAGTTCCCTGTTAATTGTGACTGCATACTGTAGCACGTTTTTAGATCCGAATTTCATCTTTTCATTTCCAATTTTTTCTAGACTTTTTTCATCCTATCAATATCCTGTGTGGATTATGGTGTCCTACATATAGGTTTTAGTGGAGTTCCTTTTCTGGCAGTACCGTGATGTATGCTGCTGATTGAATAATACCAGTGGCTCGTGTACATCCTGTTGTGCTGGCTTTTGTTGACCGGCGTGACCGTAGCTTCTGGTGATGTTGCTATTCACGCACGTTTGTTCCGGTCTGCTACACATGTACTCCTAGGACGGGTGTTTTTTTTTCTCCCCGAGAAATTCTTTTCCTTTCTCAGTGTGTTGCCTTGATTTCTACGTGCAGTGCGCTGTTGGGTCAAGCTTGTTCTTACTCATTCTTGACGCCATCCTTTGATGTCTGCTCGGAGTTGCGTTTTTACCTCATACCTTTGCTGTGGTATTGTGCATCAGGGTCCGCATCAGCAGTGAGTGAATGGGTAGCATCCTGGGAGAAGAGTGATAAGAGTTTGGGCCGGTGTACATGTATGGGCCCAAGCAGGTCGTACATGTCCCTGCTCAAATTCTACGTTGTAGCTTTGCATGGTCAGCGGATGGTCAATCTTGGGTTTCATTTGGTGCCCAGCGATATGATGGACCCGGGTTAGTAAAGGGCTGGCTGTAAAAATAGAGTGAAAAAAAGTTTTAAAACATTTCAAGTACTTTTAATGCTTTGCACCTTTTGCTTGTAGACACTGGTACACGGTGAAGTATAGAGGTTATGCGAATGATTTCATGGGGTGAGTCAGCGGACTCCCTAATGGGGCGCTGAGTGTACAGCGTTAGTCACTAGTGCAAGTGCACTAGTGCAGCGCTGTGCCGCGAGTCCGCAACTGATGATGTAATCGCATAACCTCAATAATACATGAAATAAGGGGCCGTCCGTAAATATCGAACTTTTTTCACCAAACGAATTATTTTAGTTTAGACTCAACCCCTCCCTCCCTCCCCCTCAGAACGTAAAAAATGTTGACATACATGCATATACAACAGCCATGTACATGAATCAATGTTTTCTGAAACGAAATTGGTCAACCCCCTCCCACCCCATAACGAAATTATTTCGTTTTGTGAAAAATGTTCGATATTTACGGACGGCCCCTAAATAGCAGTAAAAAAGGAGAAGGTCAAAATGTTATGAGTTATGACTAACTGTCCACCAACGGAACCAGATCATATACAGTCAGCGAGTGCGACAACATGGCACAAAACTGACAAGGAGTACTGAGACATTCAGCGACCTGACACCTAGCTCCAACACTATAATTATGATCTGCCGGTTACGCTGGTGGACAGTTAGTCATAACTCGTAACATTTTGTCCTTCTCCTTTTTTTATCATAAATAAATTGGCTCGCCACCCGAGTTCAAAATAAATATAATTCACATTAAAATTATTAAATTATTATATCGTATGCTATTATATATGCATATTCTCATGCTTACGGTATTATTATAGAGTTGGTTTCAGCCACTTTATGATGCGCTCTCGATTGACCCACTCCACTTGCACCTCGCCACCATGGCTGGGACAATTCTGTTGAGATCTGATATCATCAGACTCTCGCAAGACATGCAGCTGCTTCGCTTCAACAGCCGGGGGCTGGTCAGTGGAAACAGTAGACATTGAATACATCATGAAACCGTGAGGTGAATGAATCATTCACGGATGATACATGATTGTATGAATAGGCAAGAACTGGCGGAATTGCGCACTTTCTACATAATAGGGTGCTACTAAAATTTTCAACTGAGATGTGTTTTACATTTATAAAAGAAGCTGTGTACATCAGAAAGCATGATGAACATATTTTTCGGATCAGCCTGATGTTTTAGTTAAACAATCCCTGCTCAAATGAAATCTCTTGGAGAGGAATTGGCCGCCTTCCGGATTCTAGGCTTAATGCCACGCATCATGGCTTGGACGCAAATCCAGTCCATGTTTGTGGGCAAGACAGTTCCGGATGTGGCGATCAAACTGCGCCTCGGTTTAACCTTCCCAAGCGTCCTTGTACACAGTAGACTTCAGTATTCCTCCAAAATCCTCTGATCGACCTCAGCCCTGGAACATTTTTTTTGGGGGGGGGGGGGGGGGTTCTGCTGTTCCTGTCTTCTCAAACCTTTTCAGAATAACATACATATAGGCTTCAATGAGTTTCTTTTCCGATGATTTCCATCTTTATAAAATGCTTCACAGTACTGAAACAATTTGCCATGGTTCCTATGTTGTTCAAAGAACTGCACACCAGGCTTTCTGCAATGTTCTGCATTCAAGCCCTCCATTTTCACAAGTGAAGACTTGTCAATAATCTCTTTGGTGGTGTACACTGTACATGTACATGTACTTGCTTCCTATTGCAGTGTGCAGAACTTTACCAGAAGGTCATGGTCTAAAGGTCAGAGTTTGACCTTTTGAACTCAGTTGAAATTTAGCAGCACCCCGTTATAAGTAGGACATACCCGAGGGAACAGACGTGAAGACCTACGTGTACATGGTGTACGTGTAGAGATAATTGACAGGAAATGAAATTTTCATTTTTTCATGGAGTTCCCTTTTAAAACTGGAGGTTGTGACAATATCAAATCTCAAAGGAATTGTCCTTCTTATTGTGGTGATGTGCAAGTGCGGTGGGTCGGCCGAGCAAAATTGACTGTTTCAATGTTTGAACGAAATGTCGAGACTGAAGTGAATTGTGGCCGTGAGATAATTTTGTTTGTGCTTCAACCGTGCATGTGCAGCGTTTCACCCCAAACAGACTTGCCACAAAATAATTGTTTAACTCAGGTACTGACTCTACTGAGCCAATATTAAAGGTAGTGAAGAGAGGGGACACATGGATACGAGCTATGAGCAACTGTCCACCAAAGTAACTAGATAGCATAGCATATGGTTCGGTTTTGTACAATTAGTTTCCACAAAGCTTCTTCTCCCTTCGATACTTCATCATCGATATTTCTGAACCTCCCGTGCTGTTTTGGTGCTCCGAGTTGTAGTTGGGCTACATTGTCAAGTATCGTATTGCTCTCCACATCATCCAGTAACAGTCGACATTCTTTGTTGCCATGGGACTTAGCTTGTACTCATATTCCTTGCGCTCACCTTACCCTCTTTGGTCTTTCCTTAAAGGGGAAGTTTAGGCAAAAATTAAAATTTCACCAGTTGTAGTCTTCGGGGTGCTGAGTCGAATGATCGTGGTCCGAGGAAGCTGAGACGCTCCCTTCCGACTTGAATCCCAATCGAACTCGCGCACTTCCACCGAAACTAGGTGACTGCGCCCTACTAGATGGGGATTTGTATGCAAAATGTCACTAAAAGCGCCATTTCGTTCTTATAAAAGCACGGATGACCGCGATTGGCCCATATGTTGTAGTCTTCAGGACGCTGGGTCGACTGGTTTTGGTCCGAAAAGGCTGCGATGCAGCGTTCCTCCTATATTCCCAATCGAACATGGTTGAACAAGCGGTCACGTGCTCCTGCGTACGCCAGTCACCTGGTCACCGTGCCTGCAGGTTACTTACTAGCCTGTTTGACCTTTTTTGGGTGCAGTCCTGTCACTCGAGTTGAACTCGAGTTGAACCTTGGTGTGAAAATTGTCGCCTGCTGGCGTGGTGACCAGGTGATTTGGGCACCCAGGAGCACGTGACCGCTTGTTCAACCATGTTCGATTGGGAATAAAGGAGGAACGCTGCATCGCAGCCTTTTCGGACCAAAACCAGTCGACTCAGCGTCCAAAAGACTACAACATATGGGCCAATCGCGGTCATCCGTGCTTTTATAAGAACGAAATGGCGCTTTTAGTGACATTTTGCATACAAATCCCCATCTAGTAGGGCACAGTCACCCAGTTTCGGTGGAAGTGCGCGAGTTCGATTGGGATTCAAGTAGGAAGGGAGCGTCTCAGCTTTCTCGGACCAAGACCATTCGACTCAGCACCCCGAAGACTACAACTGGTGAAATTTTAATTTTTGCCTTAACTTCCCCTTTAACCATGAACCTTCAAGTTAACCTGGAAGGCTGTGTTGGTCTGCGCATCGGAGATATGTTGGAGCTACATGTAGGTGTTACGTCGTTGAATGTCTCAGTACTCTGTCAGTTTGGTGCATACTCGTCGCCCTTTCTGACCGTATGCTATCTAGTTACAGTGGTGGACAGTTGCTCATAACCCCTATTCATGCGTCCTTTCTCTTTACTACATTTATAATTTTCCATGAGTATCAGAGAGCGTCAGAGCAGTCCTTGGGAATGGGAGAGGAGGAGAAGTCAGGGACAGAATGATTTTGGCCAGAGGTTGAGTCTTGTACGGTGCACTGAGGAGTCACCCAGAACATGCTCCTTTTTACAGGAGTAGATTTTGGTGCAGAATGGTAGCATAGAAAATTAATGGAAATTTGATGGGTTTGATTGCAAACATTTGAAAAAAAGAGGTAAAATCAAATTTTGCGGCACTGCACTGTATACGATATAATCACCTAAATCACCACAACACGGGAGCTCCCCAGAGCTAGAGCTATTCTTTGTATGAATGGACTGCAATTACCCTAGTAATCAGACCAGCCGCTCATATCTCTCTTATCCGGGTGGTCCGGGACCGGACACTGCCCGTAATTTCGTAATTTCCACAACTCTGAATCACCTACAATTCAATGGAGAAGTGCCAGGGATCTGGTATATGACGTCACCATTTCCACAGAAATTGGCAAAAGAGTAGTATTTTGCCCACTAAAACACAACCACATGGTGCCCGTAACTTTGAGGTCCGGATAAGAAAGATTTGAGTGTATACTTTTATTCTTGTCCTCCTTCCGTTTTTAGCTGTTCGTGTGCTGCTATGTACATGAGTGCCAACAAGCAGCAGAACATGTCCACCAGGGTGCAGCAGCATCAAGGAAAACTGGGTAGAACTTAACACGCAGTGTGTATTTCGCTCCCAGACCACAGCCTGCACTACTTACTAGTTTATAAGCCGGAACACATTCAAGTTGGTATAGGCCATGACGAACCATAGTAATGCCATATATTTTGTCCCCGAGTTCTTCATCATAGGTGAACCTCATCAGTGTACAGAAGGGATGGTCCATCATGGTATAGCACCTGGCAAAGCCAGGGACCGAAGTGCTCCGTTGTGTTTTCCATGTACCGTGTTTCTTGTCTGTTCGGATGTTCATAAATGTCCAAGGGCAATACCGGTATCAGCTCTAGAATCTGATAAATAACTGAAACGCAACAACGCGTGTATATTACGCAGTGAAGGAACGACGAACACGTACAGCCTACCAAATCTGTGTACATTCTACGAGTCCCTGATGTCAATGTAGCATTGCATTGCATCACTAAACCCCAGACCCACTGAACAGTCCATGGTGGCGCCGGAGCAGATCATCAGGGTTATAGCCAGAACAAAAGGGATGGGGGGGGGGGGTGAGGGGGAGGTTATTGAACCCATTTTTTTGTAAAGAGAAAAGGACCTATAAGTTACTTACTAGTTATGACTAAGAGTCCACCAAGGTAACGAGATCATATACATGCAGTCAGCTAGTGCGACAACGAGGCACAAAACTGACATGGACATTGAGACATTCGACGACCGGACACCTAGCTCCAACACATCTACGAAGCGCAAACCAACAAAATTCCAACTAATTTACTTGGAAGGCTCAGGTGCGGAAAGTTCCAATGAGGGGAAGGGATGCGCCACGAACAAATTTGAGTGGTTTTACCGCCGTTTTGGCCGCTGCTTTCACCCACACCAGTAAAAGCAACCGACGAACTTCCATTCCATGTATTTATTCATTGGCCACTGGATCTGCCGGGAGTATGGTTTCAGTGGTAAGACTTAGTGATGATTATGTGATGCAGTGACTCATACAATGCTGTACTACTGCAAAATGTGTAGACTCTACTCATCGTGCATATAAAAAAGGTGGCGCTCGCACTCTGAAGGGTGGCGCATTCATTTTGATAGCAGCGTCCCGCTATGTCACTTTAGCCAGAACCCTGAGTGTGTTTAGGTGTATCAGCAATTATTTTAGTTGTACATCGCCATAACAAATTTCTGCGAGACTATCACACTATTGCATTACATTTGACGCACGCTAGTACTGTAGTTTGCAGAGAAGAACCTAACTAATACTTTGTCATGCCTCTAGTAACACACACACACACACACACACACACACACACACACACACACACACACACACACACACACACACACACACACACAACACACACACACACACACACACACACACACACACACACACACACACACACACACACACACACACACACACGCACTGCATAAGTGTACCTCTACTGACCTGCACATGCTTGCAGCGTCTTGAGGCAGCCAATTGAGAGCCACAGTCATGTCCAACCCGGATTGAAGCATCGCGGAGCATTTGTGTTGAAGAGGAGGTGGACACAGCAAACTTGTAGAATGTCCAGTGGTGGAGCCATTTCCTCTCTCTACTTCTCAGTCTCTCTGCAGTCTATCCCGCTACTTCCAAATCGGTTTCAGATAGGACTGTCAGACAGGTTAGTACACTGTACATTGACATAATAATGATGCGTTCATCCGTGCCTACTCTCGGCTGTACGGATAGAGACTCGCCATTTACAGCGGAAGCCACCCGGCACCAGTGGACTGCATTGTAATGTAGAGCTTTGAGGTTTTGATGCTCGGCTTTGACACACAAAGATTATGTAATGCCACCTTCAGCAACCATTACTTCAAGGCTTCTGAGTCCTGACTCGGTGACTCGATTGTGAGTGTGAAACTAACTACTGAGTACTGTACACTGCTTTTTCATGTACAGCTAGGTATGCGCTTCGCTTGCATTTGCAACGACTCGACATATCACATGGTAACTAAGGAATTAGGTTGCCTCGGTTACTACAATTCAACGACATTGCTATGCAAAACCCATACACTCATTTCATCATTATCATTGACATCGTTGCACTGAAGCAGTGAACCATGGACTTGGGCCCTTTGCTTTCCTTTCAAAGGTGCAACGAAGGCGATGGACAGCTCAACCCTGTCTAGGCCTAGGCTGAGGCTAGGGTTTGCTTTTGACGGTCCATGCACATTGCATGGTAATGTTGGCATGGTAGTTATTCAAGGAGACGGGATGGCATGGGGTTCCAACGAACAATTCTTACCAGCGATTATCGGGGGATATTAAAACCTTACGCGAATTTCCTGTATGCTTGAGCTGCGTTTGTAGGTGAGGGACTGAAGAAACATTCATCACACGAACACTGTATGTGAGATTGTCTACTGTAAAAGCCATTATTCTAACGAGGCGCATATTATAACGATTTCTCAAAATTGACTAGTTTACGTGTACTAAAGGTAACGATTCTCACTCATTGTCAACGCTCAATAGGACAGTATATGTATCGATTTCTGTATAACGATTTCTATTTTAACGACAGATTTCTCCTCGTTAACTCATTAGAGTTAGCACTTCGTTATATATGGCTTTTACAGTACTATGAATCATCACGTTTTACCTCACTGCAGAGAGCAAGAGCCAGGAGATCAAGACTACAGACATGTAAAATCTGTCACTAGAGCATAATTATACATTATACAGGTAGTGGGTACATTGGGAGTGCATTGCACTGCAGTAAGCAAGTAACAACTACTAACAACGGTATTACCCTTCCCTGGTATCAACCTACGTAAGTAAGTAAACGAGTGTTGGGATCTGGTCTTGTAGTTGTACAATCGTCATGTACATGTGGAAATGCCAATTGCCTACCTCAGACAGCAAGCAATATCACAATTAAATTTTAAAGCACGATAGTGTTGTAATGGTTGGTTGGTTGGTTTATTTGAATTCGCACAATAAACGGGAACTAGGCCCAGTGTCAGTGATATAAAGGCGAATGGATAAGCCACATTTAGAAAAGAGAGGACAGGAATTAGAAAATAATTATGAAAGAAGAAGTATCTGACAGAGGAGTCAAGCGAGTATCAGGGGTGACAGGGTGGTCGAGGAGAGCTAGTGGGCGGGCTAGTCTGAGCAACAATATGGTAGGCAACTTATGCTAAACATGTTCTGTCTTGCTATGGTCCGAACATCATCCGGCAGCAGGTTCCAGAGTGCAGATCCTGCGACGGACGGCCGAGAAGCGCCAGAGCGAGTGGAGGATGGCTGACTGAGCAGACCACTGGACCTCTGATGACGGGTTCTCCTGCCAGCAGATCTGACGAAAAGTACTGACAAAGTGGCACTAGCTTTCCCGTGAAGGCACCTCCAGACAAACACTAGTCAGTAGTAGCTTGCGCTTGCTGAGTTCGCCTATCCGGTACAAGCCGTGCTGCACCAGCAGGGGATGCACGGTTGTGTAGCGTGGGTGGCCGTCAATAGCTCCGATAGCCCTGTTCTGTAGCAGACCCAGGCGATCAAGCTGGCGACCAAGGAGCGCGGGGAAGAAGGCGTTACTGCCATAGACTATGTCAGGGATGACAACAGCCTGTTCGAAGAGACGCCGAGCAGATCGGGATAGGGAGCGACGGGCTCGCCACAGCGCACCAATCTTACGGGTAGTCTTGCTGACAATTCGGTCGACTTGAGCGTCCCATGAAAGCTTACTATCAAGTACAACACCGAGGTATGTGGTAGTCGATGCTGTTGGAACGGCTACTCCACGACACTGGACAGTTACGAGAGGGCTGTCCGCCTGCCGGTGAGGAAGAAAGGTCACAGCTCGGCTTTTGGTAGGGTTGAGAACTGATGTGTATCTATATTCATTACGTCATAGTTGTACTGCATGCACGCACACACACGGATTAGTTGAGTGTGCTTCTTTTTCCTGTTGTTCTTTCTCATGACATGTTTTGTTTCTGTTCCCAAGTCTTCACGAATAAAATTTAATAGTAACGTATCAAGAACAAGGCCCCTCGCCTGTAGCCAAACAGCTAGGTTGGTGACTGCCGTCGTAAGCGTAGCAGAGACAGCCCCAACAGAACTCTGCGAGGAATACAATGCTATGTCGTCCGCAAACTGGATGCTGGGTACAGGGTGCAGGACGGAGGGGACGTCGCGGGTGCAAATGGAAAATAGAACAGGACCTAGCACAGATCCTTGTGGTACACCACACGTGCAGGGAGTGGCCTGACTCGTGGTTGGCCCAATGCAGACCATCTGCTCTCGCGCGGTTAGGTAGCTGGCAAACCAGGTGAGGGCCGATCCGCACACACCGACGTCAAACAGATCGACAATGAGCTGTGCGTGGCGGACTTTGTCGAATGCTTTGGACATGTCCAATGTGCATAGTCCGGTCACATTTCCCCTGTCCTTGGCAGTGAAGAGACTGTCAGTGAGAAGGCAGAGGGCATCCTCAGTGGAGTGGTGCTAACGGTAGGCAAATTGGGTACTAGGGAGGCACTGGTAGGTACTAGGGAGGCACTGGTAGGGAGGCACTGGTTGGTTCAAAGGTGGCGGACAAGTTAGCGTTGGACGATCTTCTCAAGTAGTTTAGAGATAATGGGGAGTAAAGAAACAGGTCGATAATTATTGGGGGAGAGGGGTCGCCGGATTGATACAGCGGCACGACTGAAGCCTGTTTGAACGCTGAGGGCACTACACCAGTCCGGAGAGAAGCACAGAATAAAACGGCAAGTGAATACGCCAGAACATCAGCACATTCCTTTAAAATGGATCCTGGAATTACGTCACTGCCAGTTGCTTTCGAAGCATCAATCTGCAACAGATACGTGTAGACATCCGATGGAGCGACTGGATCGAAGCGGTGGAGCGAGTTCATGGTGAGAGGGCCGCTTGGAACAGAGAGAACATTGGGACGTTCACGATCCGTGACAATCCGTTGGAAGACCTCGCTGACTTCATCAACCTTGCAGGTTGGCTCTTGCTTGTGGCGTGTGCGGCCGGTGACGGCATTGACTAACTGCCAGGTCTTCCGCGCGTTTCTGGCATTTACTTGACACTGCACGGCAAAATACTGGTTTCGTTTCGGTCGTCGAGCATTACTTGCCTGCGATCGGGCTCGCTTATACTCCTGATGAAGCGACTGATTGGCTCTATCCTTCAACCAGCGGGCGTGCAAACTGTTTTTTTGTCTTTACCAGCTGAAACAGATCTCTATCTGACCAGGGAGGGAGAGAAGCCTTCGTTGCCTTTGTCTATGCCAGAGGTGCATGGCAATTGAGGACCTGCATGAACGCAGAGTACCATTTGTCCCACATCTTGTTGACATCGTCATGGTTTTCAAACTCATGAAGTCGAGCGGCAGCCAAGTCCTGACGAAGCAACTCCATGTCCACTTTGTGAAGCTTCCGACTTAGGCGCTGGGACTGTTGTGCTGCTGGGCTCTACACCTGAACTGAAGAAAGAAGGTGTAGGTAGGAGATAAACTCATCTGGAATCTTCATCATCATCCGCTCTGGAATGCTGCAAACTACTTGAATGACGCGCCCAGCTCACACCTCCAAAGATGGCTTCAACTTACTTAGTTCAAGTACTTCAGAACAGACACTGTTACATGCTGGCAAGACTTCCTGTCTCAGGTAGATCTACTAACCACCAATAACTGACAGCGTTCTTGAACTCACTCCAGGTAATGTGTTGCGAGCACAATTGTTAATATTATTAGTATTCCCAACAGTATGAAGACCTCGGCGAGGTGGCTGGACCGCTGTGCTACGCCTCGTAGATCTACTCATCATTCAGTTTCTGGCCAGTACGTACCGCCGGTACTGGCAAAAGTATATAACCCCGGTACTAGTACTCTTGCATGCCTTTTGTCCGCTAATACATGTAGTAATAATACCAAGGCTATAGCAAGCTACATGTATATTACAGCGGTATGTCCCATGTCCCGTAACTCCTGCCAAACTGCAGCATAGGACATAGGACATGGTAGTGGTCCATCTGGGATCTGAGCATGCCATGGGGTACGGTCACAGTGAGACGTATCCGGCGTCGATCAAGAGAGCAGGGAGAGAAAGGAAACTGCAATGCCACTGTCCGTACAAGAGGCTTATGAAACGGGAAAAAGCTGCTATGCCATGGTGGCTGTCAAGATTATTGTGCACTTGGTAATCCGCATTCCTGCAGGGCGACAACCTCGCTTGATACCAATCGCGTTACTCAAGCATCCAGCCATATGCAATAGCGATAGTACTAATTGGGTTGAGCAGGCTTCTAATCCTGTCGCCTGGTCTACTTACAACCTATATCATGGTTTCCTGAGTTATTTTCATTGGTAACGAAATCAATGCCATAACGGTGCCATGTAATTGACTTACTGGTAGAGAAACTGCACAACTCTCCATTCCAGGTAAAGTGATCTGACATTATAGAGAAAGGTTGAATATCCTGGCGCCTCCTGCGACAGTAAGTGGGATGTTGTTGTTGTTGTTGAAGTTTATTTTTAACGTCGCACCAGAAGCAGGCGGTGATGTCCGACAGTATACGAATAGATGCCCCATCCTATCGCTCCAAAACTCTCAGCCCTCTCCAACAGGGTACGGATAGGCGCTGGGCCATCTGTGAATGCTTACCCGACTTGCTATAGCACGAGGAAATCATCCGGGGCTGAATAGGATTTTGTTCGTAATCATCATACTAATGTGTGCTACACAGTGCAATCATGTATGCATGGTATGGGAATACACTCGGAAGGCAACGGGTAAATGGGCTGCTCTTCAGTTCCCAAATTTCCGGTGTGGGTGGATGTAAATCACCAGTAACTGTTTGTAAACAGAAGCAGACCACCGCCATGCGGTCGGAGAGGCGCGAAGAGAGAGAGAGAGAGAGAGAGAGAGAGAGAGAGAGAGAGAGAGAGAGAGAGAGAGAGAGAGAGAGAGAGAGAGAGAGAGAGAGAGAGAGAGAGAGAGAGAGAGAGAGAGAGAGAGAGAGAGAGAGAGAGAGAGAGAGAGAGAGAGAGAGAGAGAGAGAGAGAGAGAGAGAGAGGGAGGGAGGGAGGGAGGGAGGGAGGGAGGGAGGGAGAGAGAGAGAGAGAGAGAGAGAGAGAGAGAGAGAGAGAGAGAGAGAGAGAGAGAGAGAGAGAGAGAGAGAGAGAGAGAGAGAGAGAGAGAGAGAGAGAGATACCGCAGCCACCGCAGACTGACACGCGACGTGCATGGTGCCAGGAACAAGACTACTTACTACTTTGCCTGCCCAACAGTGCCAACACGTCGGTGACGAGTAGTGTACATTGTGATACAGTGTAAAAGAGGTCATTAGCAGACTCATTAGTCATTACCGCTAGTCAAAATAGTGCATAGCTCTAGAGTACTGGGCGCAAAACTATCTCACCGCCAGAATCTCTTTGATTCAGTTTGACCTCGAAGGGGGTGCTGGCACGCTAAAAGAGTTGTTTTGAAGCCCTCTTCAGTCTTCACCAAACATGTATCGTTGTGATTCGATGCCCTTGTGTCATGCCGTGTCTCTGTTTTCCATTAAATGTCAGAGATGAGCTGATCTGAAGAAGTGTTAATAATTAATGACATATTCATGTTGTGAAGAAGAGTCGCTCGCATGTGCACTGTGGACACGAAGATCCTGAAATTTACTTGACCTGATAGTGATAGCCTGGTACACAGTCCGAAAAGAAACGATACGCTTGCGGCTTCTGACGAGTGACACCGCAGTGCGTGTACGAAAACTCAGAACTCTGTAGCTGTCAGTGTCCGCCGACTGTCTGCCGTTTCATGTCGCCAATACATACATGTACATGTACCTATTCAACTACAACACTGGCCTTGGCACTGTTGGCAGGGCCTTTTCCTTTTCAAGTACCACTGTAACAACGGTCACAAGAAGAGCTAGAGCCACTCACTCAGACGGTGAGATTTGGCTTGACTGGACTCTCAGTTTTATTTCGCAAATCCAAACGGGATTTTCTTCCCAAAAAAAGTTAGCGAAGAGATAAGGTTTAAGAGATGGAAGATGTGTATGTAAAATGTGTGTGCATGCACCGGAAATGATAGACCACGATGTACAGTATATCTCCCACAG
>NC_088646.1:11873309-11915033 GCF_964019385.1 Sycon ciliatum
TATCGAAAGCTAGTATTCAACTCGTGAAAGTGTGTATCTTGTGTGACTGTTTGTATCGGTATTGGTACGCCGAGTAAATCACGTGACCTATTTTCAGTCCTTGTATTGATTATAATATCTTGGCGGGAAGGCTAGCTTGCCAACTGGCCGATGACCACAGAACTGTGTTTGCAAGTGGCCCCACTGAAGTGTTCATCTGATCTGTTTGACACAGCACGCACATCAAAATATGCACAGAAACAAGCGACAAGAACTGAGCATGGTGATATCGTAAAGTAGACAAACACTATACGTAGCTCATCGGGTAATTCCATTTTGTAAACTGATCCTGTACTGGCACTAGTGCTAGTACCGGATACACTCAATGCATGTCCACGTCCGGAGAGGGCAACGTGTTGACTGTTGAGGACAATTTTTTATACTAGCAAAACACAACCCAGCTGCCCTACTAATAATCAGGCAAAGAGGAAAACTGAAGTGACACGGGACAACAAGACAAAGGGGAGTAGGGGAATGGAAACACACTTTCAACAACTTACTTGCAGCCATCGAGTGTCGAAATCTAGCCTGACACGGGGAGTGAGTCTTTTGCATCCGAGAAGGTCGTTATGGCAAGGTTGATATACCGACCAAACGAGCCCAGCCTCTTAGTCGTATCTCCTGCTGCAAGAGCTTCATGCGCTCAAAGCTCGTTTCTCGCTGCATCGAAGGATTTTGGTACTGTATAATCATCATGCACGATGCACGATATAGTCGAGGACCCATTGACATCAAGTACTAGTAGTATCATAACCATGTTGCAACATTTTTATTTGCTGTTCACAATAATTATGCCATGGCGCCATGGCAGTAGACAGCGGAGATGGTTATGCAACATTTTTATTTGCTGTTCACAATAATTATGCCATGGCAGTAGACAGCGGAGATGGTTATGGCAAAGGTGTGACATGGTTTAGGTTCTCACGGTGAGTGTGAGTGATCGGTGTGACAATGTAACCATATACGCGTAGCAGCAAAGGGTAACCACGTGCCAGCTCGTGCTGCATCTCACGATGCAGTTGAGCCGCTCTTAGATCGAATCTCCTCTGCAGTTCAGACGGATCGTGGACAGACAACAGGGTACTGCAGTAGCTATGCCGCTATGGCAGGGCGTGGCTTGACGTCGACGACCATCGCCCTAGTAGCAGTCAGTAGCCAGCAACCCCCTGACGTATTGCAGGTCCTGAGACGACTAATAGCGTCACAAAGGTATTCACATGTCTTTCGAACTCACTCAGGGTTAAATATATCATCGACTTAGGTACTAGTAGACGTCGGGCGATTAGCCAGCAGGTTTTGAGGTCCTGCACGTGGAACCAGTCTTCCATGTAAACACACACAGTCATTTTGACGTTCTATGCTACAGTACATGATTGTATGACAGACAACATGATTGTATGTGTGTGAAAGTGTTTGTTATTGTGCCATCGTCCGTGTCTTGACGAACGCAACTGGTCTTACGGAGGTGACGTCAGACAAAAGATTTGTGACACACATGGACCGTTGCGCTGTTTCACTGGCTCCGATCGATCCTCCATCTTTGCGACATGATGCAGTCATTTATTTTACGCTTTGCACTGCCGTCATTCTCACCTTTTAAGTTTTAGATTTGCGCCATGATGCAGTCATGATGCACTTTGCTTTGTGGGTATATACATGACTGTACAAATGTAAACCAGTACTGATCCAGATCTACTCATTGCCGTTGTCTGATGATCGCTTAGTGCGTGAAACTCTGAGTTAAAACACTTTTTCCGTCCTCTTATTGTTTGATCCTCCATCTATTCATAATTATCCACCCTCTCTCCCCTCCTCGGCCTTACATGTACATGTACATGTATATGCATGCCTGTACTGTTAATAAATCAAAACATTCACGTACATGTACATGTACACGAACAACGCTATGCACATGATGCAGCACATGCACACAGCATGCACTCATCTGCACTATGACTTGGTAGTCTCCGTTGTAATCGAGAACTGCGGGCGTGACAATACCACCGCATACGGCACATACATCTATATACCATGTACATGGTATGCACATGTATGTAGAGAAGGAACTTCCTATCGTCCTTCCTCTGGGACACAAGACCTGGAAAACATGTACAATGATGGTACTAGCTGGCACTGGGTACAGTATAAGGCCATTGTCACCAAACCGGTCACTCCAGGGGTTGGGGTTTCGCACCTCACCTAAAACACTTCCTTGCAAGCAACTTCTCGCGCCTTGGAGTACACGTATTTGTTTTTTTGCTGCTCAGCACCCAATACTGGCAATAGCCGGTACGTGATAGGTGCAGATGGGCAAGAACTGTAGAGGTAGGCAACGCAGCATTGGCCAGACAACAGAAAGCTCTGGAGATGACGTACATGCTGCAATTGGCAAACCTTGTCTCACTCTATATACAGGTCGGCGAGTAGACTGGTTGTAAAAAGGACCATCTTCGCTTTTGGCTCGCGGCTGTCTTTCCTGGTTGTACTGGCTGGCAGGTGGATTTGCCAAGGACAGGGTAGAGAGACGTGCGATCTTTCGGGCAGCGTAAGACCAGTGACCATGAGCCTTGATATGACGTGCAGAAATGAAACAGACCCAATACGAACTGAGCCATGCGTGTGTGTATGTGTGTGTGTGTGCGTGTGTGTGTGCTTGCTGCATCATGGGCTGAAAGTAAGCAATATTTGTTGAACGAGCGAAGCAATCGTTTGCAACGGAACAAGGGTGTCCATCAATGATCTGTAGCTGCTAACAGAGAAGCGGAAAGGCGGCATAGTTCAACGCCTTCCAGGCATCCAGCACCGCAAAACCCTTTTCACAATCTACACGTGATGTTCACTACATAGCCATTATATTAGACCTTTTCATCTGTTTTCTCAATATGTCGCAGAGGTACAGTGCACTTCAACTAATATGTATTACATGTACTTGTAACTGTGCATATCGCTGTTTGCACGCACTCACGTGACCCGGGTTAAATACGCACACACACAGCGGTCTCTCTCTCTCTCTCTCTCTCTCTCTCGCTCTCTCTCTCTCTCTCTCTCTCTCTCTCTCTCTCTCTCTCTCTCTCTCTCTCTCTCTCTCTCTCTCTCTCTCTCTCTCTCTCTCTCTCTCTCTCTCTCTCTCTCTCTCTCTCGCTCTCTCTCTCTCTCTCTCTCTCTCTCTCTCTCTCTCTCTCTCTCTCTCTCTCTCTCTCTCTCTCTCTCTCTCTCTCTCTCTCTCTCTCTCTCTCTCTCTCACACACACACACACGCACACACACACACACACACACACACACACACACACACACACACACACACACACACACACACGTACACGATCTGTTTGGACGCTTCTTGCATCGTAATTTTGAGCCAAATGCATCTTACTCTTAACCCAAACCGCATTTGGTTTTCATAGATTAGTACTACATGATTGTATACGATATGAGGGCGTGCGTGCGTGCATGGGAGAGTGATAATACAGTCATGTACATGTACCTCCCAAAGTTACGTATGCACATACATGTAGTGTCAGGTTTTCAGTAAACTTTTCACGCAACATGCGTTACACTACATGACTGTTTGTACATGTAGCCCTAGATCTAGTGTGTTCATCACAGGCCAGGTAAGGTTACTAAGGGGTTCAGTGGCTGGCGAGCTCGACCTGTTAAAATACAGCTGGATCAGAGGAGTCAGCGGTCTCTCGTCGCAAAGGAGATTTCTTCGCAGGCAAGGAACGTTGACATGACACCCTACACCAAATGGCTGAGGGCTCACCGAGTCATCCGCGCTGTGGCATCGCACTCTTCAGCCACAGAACAAAAGCAGATTCACAAGTGCCTGTGTGTTGTTCCTGGCCCCTTTAATTATTTTAACCCTTTGAGGTGCCACTGAACGCGTTAAATGAGTTTAGCTGTTCCTTTAGGCAGAACACATGATAGTGTACATGATTGTAGTGCGTTTAATGTGACAAAGAGCGGCTCAGAGACGTTCATCCCTCTTGATATTTGCACTTTGTACTGTTGGGGCAACGAACTGAAAATAATAAAAACCCAAACCCAAACCAAACCAAACAGAGACCAGTAATACGAGTTGTAGACTACTACATTTACTAGTAGTGAGTTACCAGGTATACATAACGTGCGTTACTATCCGCCCGTCTTTCTACTGCTGAGGAGAGTCGCAAGCCAACATGCCATGGCAACAACTAACTTGCTGCTCATCGGCTATTTTAAAAGTACTATCTGTACATGTACATGTGCTGATGTCTACAAATTCACACCTTCCATTTCTATATTCACTAGCAATCTAAACTTTCTGCGCTAATACTGTAATAGCTCCCTCGCCTAAGCAACCATCCACAACCATCATGGCAATATTGTCTGTGCTGAATCAGACACCAACCAGCTATCGCTAGGCTATGCTTTATATTGGCCAAGTCCCACTGAGCATGTAATAGTCGCCTGATGATTGCATTGAGCAAGAAACTCCGAGTTGCGACAACTCTGTAAAACTTCATTGTGCCTTTTGTGTGTACATGTACATGTATTTACAACAGCATTCCCATGTTCACATCGCTCTCTGGTAAAATGCTGCATAATAATTCTCTTCTACGACCTTCTCCAGAATGCCACCTATGTCGAATAAGTAAAAAAAGTAAAATTATCGTGTCCGCAACGAAGCTAGGGAACTCACGACGGCCGCTAACACCCGGTAAACCCTGTCGAATAGGCTAACCTCAAACCTGGACCCAACCGGACCTGGACCAGGAATACTGCTGACACACGAAGTGCTTGCAGAAAGAACAGAATACATGTATCTACCGTAGGAGTTGGCCCTCTGCCGACTTCCTTTTTTTTAATTTTATATTTACTACCGGTATGTTGCATAGCCAGCTCGAAAAGAATAATGGTGCGGAGACTAGGACAAACGTGACAACTAATGAGCAGGCGCTATCATCATGATTCTAGGGTTATCTTTCCCGAATCCCACACGCCACCTTCCCATCCACCCACTACGATCACATAATGTACATCACTACATGTGCTAGCAAAGCTATGGTTGATACTTATCTATCCGTCAACTCCGACCTGCACCGATGGTCGACGAGACGACATCCAAAGGTGTGCGAAGTCCCTGTATACATGTACATGTACATACCTCCCACGGTCACCGTATTCGAGGCACCGGTCATACACGGTGTTATTGCAGCCCGATCTCAAGTAAGTTCACACCAGAGTTATCCACGGTATTGGAATGGGTCTTTCAATCGCACCATGTCGGCGGCTTTTAACGTCCAATAGACGGGCCCCGCGGGACGTTGGAAATGAACATGCATGCCATGGCACCGCTTAGTACACATTGTCCACACACTGAAGAGAAACGATTCCAGTCTTCGAGGGTGTGATGTATGGACGGACTACTGGCAGTAGACTTTAAATACCAGTATAGTGCACACACGTATGCATACTGGTCCGAACAAAATCGTAAGTCATTCCGCTGAGTGACTCGGCCATAGCGTCCAGGAAAGAAGCCAGAGGTGAATGAAGGATCGGACCCAGGGCTAGGGCTAGGGCGGAGGATTCCATTACACCCTTTATATTATTGTTAGTAGTATTCCATCATCGGGAATCGTGACACCGTCGCTTCTACTCATTCAGTCATTGCTTGGTCCGTTCCTCCCCATGCTGGCTCAGATAGGAGTGCACTCGCTGCATTAGCTCAGCAGTGCACTCGCTGCAGCCTAGCGCCTATGCCTAGCGCCTATGCCTATGCCTATGCCGTGGACCACCACTACTGGCACTACATCATACGTGCATACTGTACTGAACTACTGAACTGCTAGCTGCTCGGGTCTTCGAGTCCGTAGTGCTGCTCCTGGGCATACGGCTCGGTCTGCTATCCAATACTGGCAATAGCAATAATAGGCGCAGTACAGCGAGCAGCAGCACTAGATCAACACTGGCTGTAGCTATGTCATGGTGTACTACTCATTGGCAACCTCCGTGGTGGGGGCTGCAGCTAGTGTTCTGAAGTATAAAGCAGGCACTTGGTCTTGAGGGCATCTCAGTTCCGAACAAATTGCTTTCCAACCCACTCTTCGTTTTCTCTTTGCAGGCGAGCAACATCCGCTTGTTGACATTCTCACTCCTTTCGTCCTTGTTCCTTTGGCTGACAGGAAATGTCAGTCATGGCGCTTACATACTACTCTGGCATCATATATGCAGCTGTGATGTGTTCTAGCCTGGCTTTGGGTCGCAACATTCACATATCGAGGACCACTCCTGTCGAGGTGGAGAATTCTGAGACGGTGGCCGCCTCCATATTGAATGACTCCGGTGCAAGCAAATGTGGCGCCAAGAAGAAATTCTCGCTCCGTCTGTTCGAAGGCAGCAGTCCTGAGCCGAGTGACTCGGACAGTAAAGTCGTCTGCAACGATGGCACACCGGCTGGGTACGTACCTATCGTTATTAAAACATTACCTGATCATGTGCTGCGTATGCATGCCTTGTAGACATTCTTTGCTGTATACATGTGCTGTGCATGGCATTCACGGTAGAGTTCACAACACCGGTCGCTCGCTCACTGATAGCAAGACTATGGCTACATGCATGGCTGTGCTAGTCCGTCCTCTCTTCAGGATATTCAGTGTGATATTGCTTGAATTCTTGCGTTGGATTTTCTATCATCTGTGTTTCCCAACACAATCCGCGGTCATTTCGTAGTACGATTCGAGGGCGCGGCTAAAGTGATCCGACGAAACTACGGGGCGCAACAGACACAGTTGCTTCTTTTCATTGAACAGATTTGCAAACTCTCCAGTGCCATAGCACTAGCAGCAGGTAGGAGCAAGGAGCGCAGATGCGCTTTGACAAATGTACCGACACCCTTGGTATGTGTGTGGACCGGCTAGCCCAAAGAAGCAATTGCTATTTGCGGTGTGTGTCGGCGAGCGACGGCAGCTGGCTTATTGTACAGGCCTGGTTCAGACTAAGAGAGTCCAGACCTCATCATGTAGATCAGGGGCCAAGGGGAAAGATGAGCGCTGTGAGAAATTTGGCCACTTTTGGACGGACAGCAATGCTGCGGTAGTCCAGCCGGGCTGCTTGTGTCGGAAGTAGATGACTATCCTAGAGGAAGTGCTTCACAACCTTCAGTCTCAGCCTTCAGTCACAGCCTTCAGTCTCAAGTCTTTCTCTCTCTATCTCTCTCCCTCTATCTCTCTCTCTCTCTCTCTCTCTCTCTCTCTCTCTCTCTCTCTCTCTCTCTCTCTCTCTCTCTCTCTCTCTCTCTCTCTCTCTCTCTCTCTCTCTCTCTCTCTCTCTCTCTCTCTCTCTCTCTCTCTCTCTCTCTCTCTCTCTCTCTCTCTCTCTCTCTCTCTCTCTCTCTCTCTCTCTCTCTCTCTCTCTCTCTCTCTCTCTCTCTCTCTCTCTCTCCTCTCTCTCTTTCTCTCTTCAAAGCCAAAAGGTCTGCAAAGGGGAGAGTTTTAGGAAAGGAGAAAGATAGCACAGCACAGTAATTGAGATGAATTACAATTTTTGTAGATGTTCTCCATGTTCTCGATGCACCAATGACTATGTATCACCATCGAGGCACACCTGTTCTTTTCGTTCTAGCTCTGTGATTTGGTAGAAGGTGGGTGAAATTGACAGACTATTGTCGGCTAGGTTGTAAATATTATTGTAATACTCGAGACCAGAGACAAGATCGACGTGCAGCGTCTGTTTCACGCTTGGAGTAGGGGGGGGGGGGGGCAGATCTGACAAGAAACCCATTTTCAGCATGGCTGCGCACCCTTCAGCGGCACTGCCACTGCTTCTAATCTAAGTTCTAGACACTGTGTCCGTGGCTCCATACTGGACCATAGGCATAGTGCCCTAGCTAGCCAGATGTCCAGCCTCGGTTGTCACACGGGATATGACAGCTTAGGCAAGTTAGTTAGGGGTTTCGTGGGAGCTGCTCAGCTGGTAGAAGGAGATTGTACCCACTACACGCCGCTAGTAAAGGGCGCAGCACATAACGCATTGATATATTGTGCTGAGTGGTAGCTCTCTGGCGGTTTATAGTGCCCCTTTCCCTTTCGTTCTCGTCTGCACCGCGCCGTGCCTTGTGAAAATAATCGTGCCGCCCTTGCAGTTCAGTTGACCGTTGTCGTGATGGACGGCAGCGGAGCGGCTTTGTCAATGCCGCATGGCAAAGCGTCCTGCTGATGAGAACGTAAAGATTTTTAAAGGCTGAACCTATTGCCCATATTCTACCCACTAGTTTGGACATATTCGATCATGATCGCGCCAATGAGATGGTGCAGACGCCGTTACGCCACGTTGATAAACACCACACAGTTCTTGTGCCAGTTGTGGATCTACACTACAGACAGTACAGTTTCTGTTTGCCATGGCATAGCTGCGCATGTTGCGGGTGCAAGTGTCAGGCGTCATCTACTAGTAGACCCAGGTGCTCGAAGTCCGTACACTTTTACAGTGTGTGTTTGCCGAGCTGAAACTCACACTAGCAATGATCACTTGCCAGAATCCTGCTCGTGGATGGAAGGTATCTTGTCCAAGTTTGTTCTGAGGCCAGGCTCGATTGAACCAGGCCATCTTTCGATCCAATCTGTTTCTCTGAAGTTCGCTGATTTTTCATATCAAATTTTTGTGTCGCAGAGGGTACTCTAAGTCCGTACTGATCAGAGGTGACTCGAAATACACACATGTTTCTGCTAATTGCTAACTTGCAATCCCTCGGTTACGAAGAAAGCACCGAAGGGATATGTTTGGCATGTGCCTCCACCAGTATTTCTTGCAAAAGCGTAGTTTGTTGCCGAAATGCAAGCTGTTTTTAGTCGGCTCAGAGAAGAAGCAGCTGGGCTGTGAAAACCGCGGGAAAACAGTGGTGGAGATGCCAGGAGTGTCAACCTTTCTGCAAGGATTGGTGGTTCTCTGTAAATTCTTCTCCTCTGGCCATTGTCAGGTCTAAGCTGGCTCTTGATGATTGAGTGAAGGTCTGTTTGACGCTGTGTCCGTTCGAAATCGGTCTTGGCAAAGTTGATTTTTGCATGAAATGTAACCCAATTTGTATTTCGTATGGACACTCGAAAACCCACTCGCGTGGTATGGGACTTCTGCTTATCGTAGATCCCTGAAAATTGCTACGCGAGGAGAACATACCACACTGTCCCCTCCATAAAATATTTGAGTCCAATACAATAACAGAACATGAAATTATGGGCGTACGAACTTAGGATACCATGTACGGACTTCGAGCACCTGGGTCTACTACTACTACTAGTGTAACAAGAGCTAGCTAGATGGGTTATGGACTCTTGGTAGTAGCCACTGAGCACAGTCTGTGTACTGTATTATAATGACTGTGGTATCGTACAAATCTACATGTGCCAGTACTTCGGCAGTAGTCGTCTATTCGCAGCACCACAGTCATGCAGAGTGAACGGCACACGATACATCCATGTGATCCTGGTTCTAACGCCGTCAGCGTAGATCTACGTGTAAACAGGAGCATAATAATGTTGCACAATTCTATCTTTCTGAACGGGTCGGTGAACACAGCCAATGGTGCGCTCTCAAAGTAAGAAAATCAGCAGTCCATGATTGTACACAGGTGCCTTCGGATAAACATGGTGACTTCACTGACTTCACTGACTTCACTCGATTCTCCTGAAAGATGATATGATGCAAATCATGACATACATGGCCATTTGCGAATGAGCTCAGTGGCACCGGAGACAATTAGAGTCCTTGTTCTGATTTATCTGTACATGCATACGAGCACTGCACTACAAGTGTGTGTGTGGGGGGGGGGGGGGGGCGGGGGATGTGGGGGTAGGGACTTCGGAGGTGGTGGTGGGGGGGGGGGGGGGAGGAGGAGGAGGCGGGCAGAGTGGGCAGAGTGGGCAGAGTGCAGGTGAAATATGCCTACTACACTTACATGTACATGTACTTCTCTTCCGTACACGTCACGTGTGACTTCTCACCTGACTGTATCGCCAGTTTCGCCACTATTGAGTATTATCATGATCATGACTGTAGTGTGAGCTTAGATGGTAGGGAGTACGGAGTACTGAGTACTGTACCTTTATGAACCTCCCCTTTGCCTTGCTGTAACTTAGTGTAAGCCCTTGCAACGCAGTGTTCTCAGTTACTAGTACATGTACCACTATTAATAGTATTATGTACATGTAGGTGTATAATAGCAGCAACATACATTTACGTGATTGTACACACAAGGCCGGTCTAGGCAGCTCGAGGTAGAGTGCTCAATGCACAAAATGTGCAAAGCAGTATACACCCACAACAGAGGCGAAAGGCCGTACTGTGATACAGTGACAGAAACATTATCGAAGTGATAGAGGGCTGAGTCAGGCAGATGTGCAGTGCAGTAACTGGTGAATTTGGGTAGTAGATCTACTTTGTAGCTCCCTGCATGCCATGCTCTTCAGCCTCTTGAACCAACAATGTAGAATCCTAAAACCATGGGCTTAGATTTCGGAGCACATGCCGGGCACACCAACATCACCACGGATACCCGAGTTGCAGTCAACGGGGATTTTTGATCCTTATGTCATGACCGGTAAAGATCTAAAATATGCATTGCTCCGAAGTTTGTTGCAGCAGTATTATAATAACGAGGAGCGTAATACCGAAATAGATCTACCCCATATATCATGTCCTCGGCGTTGTCTGTTTTCACCATGTTCTGAACTTCACAACTTAAAAGAGTGTTTGCTGAATCAGTGAATGAGGAATTGCCGGTAACATGGTTATCTGGCGACACAGCACCATCACCAGAATCAGTTCACCCATGACGGTCCTCAAAAGGCTCAGCGGGATCGATTGCAGAAGGCAAGGCTCTCTGAGGCTCTTGTCTTCATTGATGATTATTATGCAAAGTACCCGCACGAGACGTTGAGGAGTTGTCTTTGAGGAATGCAGCCATGATTTTTAGGATTGCCAACGCCGTGAGCGAATCCCAAACACCTAATCAACGGAAGCTTTCCAGCACCAACACTCAACAGTTGAACTCAAAAACACAACTATCCGACGTAACGCACTCCAGTAGCTATGCATGTGTGTTAGTGTTGGCCCAGCCTGGCTTGCCCTGCGTGAGCGTAGGGGTTTCAAAGTACATTATGTATTGTACTGATGTAGTTAGCTTGATTGCTCTCGTAGGATTTGCATTTCGTGATTGGAGGTACTGTAGGTGTCTTCGTTTGTCCCTCAATCAGAGCTGATCTATGGCCCTGAGACCGAGTGCATCTACTCTACACCTGTATTCGTAGATCTACGACTCAGTACGAGAGCTTGGGTGTCTCTGAGATAATGATTGGTCAGCGTCGGACTCGGTGTCAAGCTGATGCAAGCTCGCCCACCAGTTTCCTTCGTGGTTCCGTCAACTGTGTTGGAGAGTTACTCAGTAGATCTACTGATTTTGCCTGTTTAGTGTTGGCCAGCTTCTACAAAACAAGGAATGTGCAGCACATCTCATGCCGTGATTGTGCGAGATCCTGCACTGGCCACTGCGTTGACATGCGCCTGGGTCACAGAGCGGGTTCAAAGTTCATGAACACAATAATAGAAAAGCTGACAGGATCGCTTTTCTAGCCCGACAAATCGAAAGCGACAGTGCGGGTCCTGCATCTCGATCTCGGGTTGGGCACCGAATCCGTCGAGCTTGTTCGTGCCCCTGGTCATCAGCAATCGCCTTGTAGTGATTTACACTACAGTAGATATACGAGACAACTAACTTCGTCAAGTAACGCAACCATTAGTCATTACCCAAGTGATTGCCTTCGGGTCGGTCTAACGTTACCATTATTGCGTTGGCAAGGTGTGACGGTGAGAAAGAGCACTTCATTGTCGCCGAAGGCGATAGCGTGGACATCGCACGGTGCTTGTCGTTTCCAGGTTTGATGATTGTTCAAGTTGAGTACAAGCCGTACTGAGTGGCACATGGTGCCAAAAGGGCACGCAACGTTGGCGAGTGACCCAGTCGTTTCTGACCTTTCTCGGTGTTGTTGCCAACAGCCACGGGGCAGTATGCTCAAGAATTGCTCTGGAATGGAGCATTTTTACTTCAGAGATGAATTGGATACTTTATACATGCTCGCTCGACAAGAGCTGCATATCAGCGGTGTCTCGTTTGTACTGCAATGGTCATATTCGATGATGGTGGTCCTTTGCCCCAGGATGCGAGCGCCTGAGGCTGCGCTTCATTGTGGGACGCACGGGCACACGCCCCTGTGTGTTATCTGTGGCATGTGGCAGATGCTAGTTACTGTTAGCCCTTGTTTTGTCAACTTTTGAGAGGTTCTACGTGTTTGGCATGTAGGAAGCAGGGAGTCGTTTATGACTCCCTGGTAGGAAGTATTGGCTCAAGTCTTGTACTTTTGTAGATGTTGATCTCAACTCTTACAAGACAAAATGCTGAGTTTGTTACAATGTACGAACAGGAAAAGAGGTTACCCGCGCTGTCTTTGGAGTTTCTTCTTCTTTACGGTAATTACCGGCCTCTGGCACGTTTATGATTCCGGTATGTCTGTGTATCTATCTATCTCCGACTCCTAGGTATTATCATCGCTTGGAAACGAACGGCGGACGCATGACGAGCGACAAATGGGTCATTTTCCTCGATGGTAAGCTGCGATCACGGAACAGCATGGGCCATAGCTGAGTTGGGGGACTTTGTTCTCGACTACTACAATTAGGAAAGAGAGTAACACTAACGTCAACGTCATCATGACAGGATAGATAACAATAGGATTGTTGCATGTGTGTTGTTACTCCCTCCATGACAACCTGACAGCGGTGCTTGACAGCAATCATGTAACAGTCGAGAGAGTGAGAGAGACCAAAACCAAGCATACACCAGCCTAGTTGGAGTACTATGAACATCAGGATAACTACATGTATATCATACATGTACATGTATGTGTGCGTCCCCTTCTGTATGCACTTGACGATGGCAGAAGGGATGGGGGTGAAAACATTACCGCTGCATCCAGTCCTCTTAGCTCGGCAAACCAGCTTGTATGGACGAAACCGGAAGGGCTTGTCTGGACCTAAGGTCGAACAAGCCCATTCATTCTTTGCACTATGTAGTAGAAAGGCCACCAGCGGTAAATCTCACCCTTACTTCTCAATAATAAACCCACCAAAATAATGTCCCTTGACTCTTGATGTGACCGAGCACATCTTTTTTTGGGAAACAGTTGCCCAAACTGATGGAGCCCGCTAGACCAAGAGCAAGTTGCGATGGTGCAGAACCAGTACTGGCAGTAGCGTACTCCTCCCTGGATGGAACACTGTAACTGTATTCCTGTTACCCATATGCCTGAAACAACACGTACTTCTTGTTCTCTGCGATGCGTGCACTGATTTTTACACTGACCTGTTGTTTGGCACTCCATACCAGGTGGACAGTATTGTGCCGCGGATGCAAGTTGCGCACACCGCTATAGCACTGTGGCAGGCAAGATGTCCATGAGCTCACAGAACTGGCCGCTAGAAAAGGACTTTGGTAAGTCTGGAGCTACCCATATAATACATTGATGCTTTTTTCAACATTCCATAAAAGTAGGGAGTGAAGGATGTGTGTCTCGTGTCATTAATTTGGGGAGTCCTGCAGTGATATTATTAAATTTTGTCAAAATGAGTCCTGCTCATTGTGGGGGTCTATGTTCTGGTGACTAATTGACACTGTCTCCATCAATCAGAGGAGGTCAGAGTGTGCAAAGCGGACTGACCAGTGCTAGCCCACTAGTGGGGGTTGTCCATCACTGCACCTGGCCTATGACTGCATCACAGTGTGCAGTGTGCAGTATCCCATACTACTGCAGGGTACTACTTGCCTTGAGTCCACTCCTGGACACGCATGCACAGTGGACCATCCACAAACAATGCACACGCATGCACAAGTGTTGGTGCATGTATAGTGTGTTGTCACTTACAATGATGTCTGGTCACAGTCTATCCACCACATCCACCACACAGCTCCAAACTAATCACAACACATTTTGACTACATTGGAATACATGATGTCATCTGAAAGCATCTTATTGACTTCTTCTCAGTCTGATTGTGCCAGGCTAGTAATACCCAGGAACTCGTGATTGACTTGATCATGAGGGGTACTTGCAGCCTGGAAAGCATAGCACATTCCTTTCTCTTGGAGGTGGCTACAAATTGTAGGCTGAGGTCATGTTGGCGAACGGTCCGGGGTGAGCAAATGAATGTGGCATGTGATGAAGGCCTCGCTTAATTAACATTACACTTTAAATCAACTACATGCACTCTACTGTTCATTCTGGTTTCTGGTCTCTCTCTCTCTCTCTCTCTCTCTCTCTCCCTCCCCCCCCCTCTCTCTCCTCTCTCTCCTCTCTCTCCTCTCTCTCTCTCTCTCTCTCTCTCTCTCTCTCTCTCTCTCTCTTTCTCTTTCTCTCTCTATCTCTATCTATCTATCTATCTATCTATGTATCTATCTCTCTCTCTCTCTCTCTCTCTCTCTCTCTCTCTCTCTCTCTCTCTCTCTCTCTCTCTCTCTCTCTCTCTCTCTCTCTCTCGCATCTTCACATATTCCTCTCTTTTTCCCCTTCTTGCTCTGTGTATCTGCACAGATGGCTTCGGTCTCCTATCCAGCCAAGTCAGCTCAAACCCACACCTGGCAAACGCAAACAAAATGTAAGCCCGTTCACAACCCTGCTACATTGCTGTTTAGCTCCACACTCCGCAAAACGGACGATGAAAATGATATTGCATGTGGCCTCCACCCCTTTGTTATCATCATCGCTGTTATGCATAGCAATGTACTCACAGACACAAACTGATTTCATCTCAACTGAAATGGCAATGAATGCAGCGAATCATGAACAAAATGACACTCCTATGAGAGAAGCTCGCGAACTGCAGCCATATTCGAACCAGCAAATTATCATGGCACTACCTGTTTGCACCCAGTATGTCAAAAATGCAGCTAAAAGAAACAGTGTGTAGATCCTGAAATAATCAGTCTTGTAAGCCACGTATTGGCACAGTGTCAGTGATCGCTGAACACAGCTTTGAATATGCTCTACTTTTCCCGGTGTCACACAATATTGATTCTTTTCTACAAGCACACAGTAACGTTATTTGATATGTGTGTGTATGTATGTGTGTGTCTGTATGTGTGTGTCTGTGTGTGTGTGTGTGTGTGTGTGTGTTGCTCCCTCTGCCGTGCAGCTATGTGCCCTACTGTTCTAGTGACGTGTGGAGTGGTGACATGTCCGCTGATGATGTTAACGCAACTGGCACACTTGGCTCTGGAACACGTACGTACACACACTGCCTGCCCAGCACACGATGACCATGTGCCAAGTACGGGCCAGAGTGATAAGAAATGATTCAGGAACGTGTGTGCAAATTCAGTTCTAGAAAACCACAAACACTGAAATGCTAGAGGCCAATCGCAGGTATGGGTGTGGGATAGCTCCCCGCTGATTTAACATAATGAAATCATGCGAGATGCTACTGAGCACGGTGGTTGCTCTGCCACACCCATGCCTGATCAATAGCAGACCCTTTCACGAATATTTTCTCAAGAAATGCTATTGCACATGACATACGTGTGCCATTGATAAAATCCCTATAGCTTGTCTTACATTCCTAGATGGCACTGAATACTACCTTTAGGGTAATCTTGCACTTGAGGGTAATCTTGCCTCCAAAGAAAGGGTTCCCCATTCTGATACTTGGGTAATCTTGCCTCCAAAGAAAGGGTTCCCCATTCTGATACTTGGGTAATCTTGCCTCCAAAGAAAGGGTTCCCCATTCTGATACTTGGGTAATCTTGCCTCCAAAGAAAGGGTTCCCCATTCTGATACTTAGGTAATCTTGCCTCCAAAGAAAGGGTTCCCCATTCTGATACTTAGGTAATCTTGCCTCCAAAGAAAGGGTTCCCCATTCTGATACTTAGGTAATCTTGCCTCCAAAGAAAGGGTTCCCCATTCTGATACTTAGGTAATCTTGCCTCCAAAGAAAGGGTTCCCCATTCTGATACTTAGGTAGTCTTGCCTCCACAGAAAATGCTCCCTATTTGGATACTTAGGGTAGATGTTACCACATGTGTCATAATGTGCCGGGCATTACAATGTCAGCTAAGAATATTGGCGCACTGATCTCCAGATAGCAGATGCCAAAACATCCAGCAAAGCATGACTCAGTGTCAAGCAATCAGTTGCCAGGCCACCTGAGCATGCAGCTTGCTCACTCCTCTAGTATGAATCACTCCTGCCCCCCCCCCCCTAGATCTCCATCTAGCCCGGGCCAAGCAACCTCTGCCCTCCCTGCTAGTAGTATACTATTGTGAGGAGGTTTTCAGTACACCCAACTCGCAACACACAAACAGTCCTTGGCTACACCACGCACAGTAAATTGTCCAAATTTTCACCCAGGAGGGCATCATCAGGGATATAGTGAGGAGGTTCACACTTTTTAAAATTTCTTGTCCATCCTAACAGCATATTCTATAAGAGCAGGAATGAGTACGGGCATGAGCCTCTGCCAATGCGACCATTATCTGCATTTCCCTGATTCTATTCTGCAGTGAGCGTGTCCAACCTGGTGTTCATGGGATCCAAGATTATCCGGGCTGTCATAGCCGATCTCGTGCAGAGGCAGAGTCTCGCACAGGCTAGCTACGTGGCGCTGGCAGGACACAGGTATGAACATCGTGTCACAGGCTTAATAACAGCTGTTTCACCGTCCAAGTCTTTCCTGATGTTCTAATCTAGTATATGGTTCAGCTTTGCAAATGTTCACACTTCTATCCCTGATGCGGCAACAGCTGTGATGGCTGCCACAGCACTGCTTTTGGCAATACGACCGAATTCCTCGTTTAACTGGCGAATGTTGCCGTTGTCTTCTGTTTATTCTCCAGTGCTGGTGGGCTAGGAGTCGGTCTTCACCTGGACTACCTGCGCAACAAGTTGCAATTGACGGAATCAGGCCAGCGCAAAACGCAGCCCATTGTGCAGGGCCTGTCTGCCGCTGCATGGTACGTGCCATACACCTATTGCCGGGACAACGGTCTACCCAGCAGCAAGTGCTTGCCACCTGATGCTACGTTTGAGATCCGACTGGGAGCCAAGAGGTAAGCAACCCACTACCACGGCAACCAGTGCCGGGCCTTTCAATGCTGCCAATGTACACTGACTAAAGAGAAACTGGCAGTTTGGCAAAAGCTTGATTATCATTCATCAGTATCATTCTGAAGAAGACAAAAGTCAAAAATGTATTATCAGTATCAATCAGTCTAGTCTCGATCCCCTTGTGTAGTCCGCCTATCCACCATTGCATTTGAGGAGAAAGGCAGAACGGCGCTCCATTCTGGTACATTGCACCTAGAAATATTCATGCATGGAAGTATACGGTGTGCTTTTTAAGCCACTCATACGCACCGTCAACATATTTTTAATATTTGTGCAGAGAACGACTGCCTCTTGTATCCTGATATGCATTCGTTGGATTACCATAGCTGCTATAGTACTGAGCTAGTCGTGAATCAGTGGAGCTGTGGCAACTGGTTGGCTTTCCGTGGACCAGCAACCCTCCGTGATACAGCGATGACGACAACACCCCGCACCTCTCAGTCCTGTTGATTTCAGGTGACAGTGAAAAATATGGAATGAAGAAATCGCTCCCAATTCACGCGCATGGCTTGTTAGCGATGGGCCAATTGCTAGTCAACTCACAATCGTACCCGGTTCTGGACTACATAATTGTTTTGGTTGTTCTCATAATTGTTGTTCCTGTTGCTACTGCTGTTGCTGGTGTCGCTGCTGCTGGCTGGTCTCTACATGTATTTCCCATGCTCAGGGTTTGGCAATCAAGCTACCCACCTGCCTGCCTAGCCCAAAAGAGACATGACCCTTTCCAGTGCCTCTTCCCAGTCATCTCACGGCCCTATATGCAAGGTGAGACTCGTACATGCCAAACACGCGTACAAGTTACATGCAGGGGAGGCAGTCAGATCCACTCTCTGCACATAGTGGTACTTGCAGGGGAGGCAGTCAGATCCACTCTCTGCACATAGTGGTACTTGCAGGGGGTAAGTGCTGATGTACATCTAGCAGCAGTTATCAGGCAGCCACGGTTGCGTCTCCACTGATGCAGAAGACATGACTTTGAACTGGATACCAAATGGAGCCACGAGCATAAATGACGTCAGCATTGGGACCGGATTATTTGGCTGGTAGCAACGATCACCATTTCGGAAATTGGAGAAGCGAAAGGCAGTGGAATTCAAAAACAATTCAAAAAGGTGGCTTTAAAATATGTGTGTGTGTGTGTGTGTTTGTGTGTGCATGCACACGTGTGTGGTACGATGGAGGGTACTGATCTGAACAAAACCGTCTGCCCTGTTGTCCTATTGCAGGTGATATGATCTTCCTACAATGGATGTATGACCAGGCTGTAGCTGAGCTGATCCGTTCCTCCGCGCAACACCTGTTCCAGATGTCCACTGGCGTTGCAAATTCACTCAAGGAGACGAGCCGCACTATCACCGCTCCTTTGTCGTAAGTGTTTATGTCCGGCCGCACGGTCTAGCAATAACCTCGGTGTAAAATCAGTGGCAAGTCCTCCGCCCTACTCCTTTTGAAACTACCTGCGGAGTTAGGGCCCTCAGACCATGGTAGAAGGTAACACTGGCAGTATAGACCCCTCAGACCATGGTAGATGGTAACACTGGGAGTATAGACCCCTCAGACCGTGGTCGAGGGTAATACTGGGAGTAGAGACAGCACCTGCATGTAGGTTGCAGTGTCTGCTCTAGGATTTCAAACCAACCAGGTACACGTGTACCCGGCACAACTCTTGCAACCGGGTCAGTCCCGGGTACATTCAAGTGCGGGTATTGTACATCAGAGAATCGTAGGACTCCCTAATTGAGTCCCAACCGGGTCACAAGTGACCCCGGTGTTCTTTTCCAAGCGGGTACAAGTACCCCCAATCAGGTCGCTGACCCGGCCCTGGAGCAGACACTGGGTTGGCATGTACTTTTATTTTGAAATGGCAATGGCTGATTTCCATTACATGTACATGTACCTCTGTCCTGCATTCCTACCTACAGGGTATCAATCGTTCCAGTCTGTGTCGGCCACTTTGGATTTGCTGATTCGTAAGTATATCACCAAGAAATTTAAAATGCGCATACAATGAAAACACCATGGGGGGGGGGGGGGAGTCAAATGGTCACTTGCATGGCTGTGTTGAACACAACTCCCCAGATCCCCCTGCTGCAACTGCAGCAAATATGAGAAGCAGCTGCTGTACCTGAATAGAATACAACAGAAGAGTCACGCGCTGAAGAACGTGGAGCCCAAGAACGTCCAGCCTGAAATTCTAAGAATGCCACAGCCTCAAGTTAAGAACGGCAGTGTTAGTTTTCTGGTAGCTTTTGAAATACATATGATTCAGTATGAATTGTTTCTAAGAACACAGCCAGATTGCTGAAAAATAAGAACGCCCCGAGCTAACTCCTTGGAACTCCTTGGAAACAACGTTCTTGGGCGAGCGACTCTACAATAGTAGCCATGTCCAGCTTCAATGATGCAAGTCCTGGGACTACTGCGGGTAGTGCCTGCTCACTGCTGCTGCTGCTGCTGCTGCTGCTGGTTTAGTCATCATCATCATCATCTGGATCTATCAGGATGAGTGTTGCAGTGCAATGTCATAGAGCACTCCATCCCTAGGGTTAACCCTCCATTTAATCCATCTCTAACACCGAAGTCCTTTGTGTTTCGCCTGGGAAGAAAGGCTACATGCACCCTATGGGCTAACGATGCCGAACTGTACAACTGTCTACATTGCATACTGCAGAAACTGCTACTTGCAAGTTTGGTACGACATGTACTTTAGTATCCACACTACTTGACCTCGTGTCAACGTTGAGGGTTAGTCAGTATGGCGGTGTACATCGCATCTGCACCGTGTGGTGCAAAGTGACTGACATTGGATGTGTGTTCACATGTGTGTGTGTGTGTGTGTGTGTGTGTGTGTGTGTGTGTGTGTGTGTGTGTGTGTGTGTGTGTGTGTGTGTGTGTGTGTGTGTGTGTGTGTGTGTGTGTGTGTTGACAGGGATGTGTGGACTGGACTGAAGGTCAAGAATGGCAACTGCACCGTAGCACAGATAGTTCAGAGTGCCTACCTCTTCAGCAAGACAGGCTCGCGCAAGGCCAGCCAGGTTGAAGGCTGCCGGTTCCGGCGTCACTACGGCAACACGTGCACCAATCCTCTCCGAGCAAACCCCACTTGCCCAGGCATGCGCAGAGATGATAGCAAAAGCCACAGCCACAGTTTGCAGATCGCTAGCTTGCCACAGGTGATCAGCAACCGTAACTGCGGGGCCGCGCTCCCCGGCGATGCAAACCCGAGTTCGGAGGATTGGCCGGGCTCGGAGGATTGGCTGAACGGCATACACCCGTAGCCTTGATCTCAACTATACAGTATGTGTGGCATGTGTACACTGTACACCTCACTGCACAACCAGTAGCCTCAACTCCAATCTCGTGGGTGAGATGCTCACAGAACCACTACAGGTAGACACCCTCCCTGGAATCTATAGATGTCAATATCAATATTATTTAAACCCATTATTATGACCACAGCTTAGGGGCCATCCGGCATTATCGATAATTTTCACGAAACAATAAAAGTTTAGTTGGGACCCTCCCCCACCCACCCACCGTCCTGAACGAATAATAGATTGACTTGACAGCTAGAATGCATTGATGTCTCACATATCAATGTTTTTCAAAACGAAACTCTCCTTGATCCACCCACCTATAAACTTTTTTTCTTTTCGTGTAAAAGATCGATAATTATGGATGGTCCCTTATGTCACCCCTGCCTTTATGATACATATGCCACATACACAATAGTATTTTTCTACATCCTATTGATTCTACTTCGAATTGAAATTATTATTGTACTTCGATTCTATGAAATGTGGTGCACTACTGATTGGTACCAGCACCTACACGCACACACACGCACACACACACACACGCACACACACACACACACACACACACACACACACACACACACACACACACACACACACACACACACACACACACACACACACACCGTGTACAATATTATTACCTTGAGTGGCTTGAGAACACAGTACATACCTACCTCTTCTTTTAAAATTCTTTTACGCATCTTGGTTTCTCACTACAAAATAATCCATATACTGTTAAAAAAAGTCTCTTTCTCATTCTTCTTTGTTGCATACTGTATACAACTGAGAGTGCATGAAAGTAGGCCATATCCGCACAATGGTCAGCGTACACGTGTGTTCGTTTGTGCCAGAGAGTGCTTGTAGTACAACAGGCATTGTAGAACATGACATTGTATTGTTAACATAATCGACGTGGAGACAATAATGTTAATAAAGCTAATATGAACAGAATTAAGTACGCACTCATTACTCTGACAAACAAGGCAAGGCAGGTCAAAAGAGTTTCTTGTGACGATCATCAGTCGCAACTTTATTGACATTGTTTCATCTGAACTGTTTCACATTTTCTGCATTTATTGACATGCTCCTCTTGTATTCACCATTGTGATGTAATTCCAACTGATGATCATCACAAGAAAATGTTATTGGAAAACTCTTGACCTACATGTACCTCAAGGCCGATTCACAATACAACTTCTTGCGACGCGACATGCGACTTGCGACACATGCGACGAGCTGCGACAGCTACACACGGTTCACAATATTCTTCATGTTTGCGACATCCACATGCACAAGTAGTACTATGCCCGTGCACTGCACGTGCACCCAGGGTCGAAACTCACTGTATTCCATTTGTGTATGTGGCGTGTCGCAAAAAAACTAAAACGACATGAACAAAAACGAATAATTCAATGACAATAATTCTATCAGCGACAGTCCACAACAGTCGAAAAAATTACGACACGAAAACATCAAATTGCAGGGTCCAGATGAAATGGAAATAGTTCTCCCCCTGGCCCCCGCAACACAGCAACGCAAACTCTTGATTGTGTCTCAATTCATATATTATACCAACAAATGACGAGGGCGCAGGAGAAAGAAAAAAAAGACTAGACTGAAAACGACGACGGGAATAGACACCCGGGAAAAGACACGAAGAAAACAACAAAAGAACAAGCAGTAATAAAGCGACAACAAATCGGGACGACCAATCAGGGACTAATACGTACAGAACACATGACCAAGACCAAGACAACCAGACCACGTACGAATCACACATGACTCTCATTCCCAGACCAAACTAGCACTGCGCATGTACAGCATTCACTTGACAGTCACTTTCACACAGACGGAAGCAGATCCTCACACTCTGACACCGCATATTGACACTTTTGCATGCACCACATACCATAAACGTCACATATCACACCATACTCACGCGTACACTTAGATCATATATGACATTAGACACTGAACTCTACGAGACAAGAACAAAAATACAACAACGTGCGTAATTAATAGTCGAACAGAAATCCGCAACACAGAGTCTAAAGGTCAAAGGTCACCATAGTGAGTCCTCAAGCTGACTGAAACTGAAGGAACTAATGTGCAGCCGAAACACAAAATGAACAAACGCACATACACACACATACGCACTCAAGTATACACACACACACACGCACGTACACCCAGTACACGTAGAAATGCTACTATGCATGCACACACACACACACACACACACACACACACACACACACACACACACACACACACACACACACACACACACACACACACACACACACACACACACACACACACACACACACACACACACACACACTCCAAACAATATGCACAGACGGACTGCGTGCCACGAGGAAGCCATAGACCAGCACAAAGCTTTCTTCATCAGGACACAAATTTGTAATTCTCTCACCTCCTCATTCTTCACTATCACTATCTCCTTCAGCGTCGTACTCATCTTCTTCTTAGTCATCCTCCACTTCGTCGAACCAGCGAAACTGCTTATAGTGAACATTCAGATCATCTCTGGCCATGGCACTTAGAGCCTCACGCAGCCGTGGAGACACTAGAGCTCTTTCAGGCATCCACAGCTCCTTCAGAGATGAGCAGCTCTCGACAGCGGCGGCGAACAGCTTTGCTTCATCGTCAGCAGCATCTCGTAAATCGTTCCTCGCCACTCTCAGCAAGGAGAGCTTGGGCAGACTGGGCAGCAAGGACGCAAGCACCGTCAGAGCTCCCGATGAGAGGCAGTCGTCGTCCAGGTACAGGTTCTTTAGGCGTTGGCACTGACTCAGCTCACCACAAACGGTTTCCAGGAAGTCTCCAGTTAGCTCATTGCGCAGGAGATAGAAGGCCTTCAAACTCTCGTGTTGCTGTTGAATGATTCGACGGACAATCGTAGCGGAGTTCTGCTTCATCCCAACCTTGGCCAGCTGGAGCAATCTCAGCCTCAGTGCTCCTAACAATGGTGCTAGCTGGGTTAGACCTTCCATATCCAGTACATAGTCATAGAGACCGACGTGCTGGAGATCTGGGCAGCTGCTGCAGACCTTGGTGATGACATCAAGGTTGACTGCTGGATCGGTGCACTGCTGACCTCCAAGGTCCACTCCCCGCAGTCCCGTACAGCGGTGTGTGTTGCTGTGAACGGTGGCGATAGCATTGCTGCTGAAGATGTTCCAGGATGTGTAGACTTCTCGCAGTGTTGACGTGTTGGATGCGATACACGCTGCGATATGGGCCGTGTGATGATCTGTTAGGTTGTTCAGTCGCAGGTTGATGCACGTAAGATTGCGTAGTAGAGCCATGCCATCAGCCATGCATGCATAGCCCGTATCACCTATACCACAGTTGTACAGGCTGATGCTGGTAATGAACTGGTGGTGGTGAATCATGACTGCGTTGATGGCCTGGCAATCGGAGGGCGTGAGAGGAACGTCCGTGAAATCTACCCCGTACCTCTTGATGATGGCTTGCATGCTGGGGATGTCTTCGATGCTGCTTTGCTTGGCGTTGACGTGCTCGGCGAAGACCCGGAAGGCGTAGAGAATCCGTTGCTTTCGTTGCGCGGCACTGACGTTGTCCTGGGCTGCGGATGGCTGAGCTGCTTCGTCGGATGGAGGAACTGGAGGTAGCTTGGACGTGGGAGTGACGGTGAAGCATCGAATGGCCGATCCTTGTGCCTCGTTGGCCAGGCAGTCGTGCAGAATTTGTGTACTGGCACTCGGGACGCGATCTGTCCAAATGGCTAGCAATGAACGAACGAAATGCTGGCAGGTGACTTTGGTAACGGCTGGGTCAATCTTGCGGCGGACCACTTCCGAAGCAGACAGCAGGTCGATGCTGCCAGCCAGTAATTCCTCTGCAAGATGCTCTGCTTCGTCCAGCGAGAGAAAGGAGGAAACGTGGTCGGCCCATGCCATGATGTGGTCGTGTGTTGTGAAGAGAAAACACGTGACGTTGTGCCCCTCTGCACCTGTCGAATGCTGGTCGATATCCTGTGGCTGAGTAGATGGTGTGGACTGTGCATTGAGGACGGCTTCAATCAACACATTGACGGACTCACTGTCCAGCTGAGTGGCCAGTAAGCGCCAAAACATGTTGAGGCTGCCCATGAATGCTCCAAGGCACTGCACAAGCCAGGCAACGTCAGCTGCACTCGGACTGCGGCTAGCGAAGTAGCGAGATGCTAGAGCTTCCTGAAGTGCCAGGTGGCTGAAACGCCATTGCGAATGGGCCTGTGACAGTGACTTATCACAGGCAATGAGAAGACCAAGTAAACGAGCTGCCGATGATAGTGAAAACATGCTGAAATCAGCCTCCGTGAAGACGACCTTCCGCCGGATGAGCATGTGGAAAGCGAACTTGGCAAGATCAAGGAGGCTTTTCTGGATTTCATCAGGAACATTGCTCAACTTCTCGTATGGTTCAGTCTTCTTCAGGCCTTTCTCCGTCTTTGGTTGGATGACATTGAGTATCATGGAGTTGAAGATCTCGCCTAGCGTATCGGGTATGTTCCGCTCGTTGGAATAGAGCTGGCATATGCTGTTAGCGTAAAGTGGAGTGCGCATGATTGTAGCCAGTTGAGGATTTCTCTTCAGCTTGTCCAGGAGACTGCACGCTTTCTCATCTGAGAGTACCTTGTGGACATACTCCTCTAACTCCTTCTGCTCGAAACCCAAGAGCTCGACGCGCTGGTGGAATACAACCTCTGGGTTGTGGATGAGATTCATTGCCTCCGTGGAATGGCGTGACGTTATGATGAGGCGAACGCCAGGCAAGCGTTTTCCGGCGATGACATCCCGGACGTACGGGCTGCACTCGTCTAGTTTCGTTTCGTCCAAGCCATCGAGGATGATGCAGATTCTCTCTGGGTGGGCTTTCACGTATGCGCAGATCTCAGATTGATCAGTATCCGACGTGATGTCGTGACTCCTCAAGGCCAGAAGCTCAGCAGCACACGTAGCTTGGCGCACGGAAGGCAAGCGGAGTTCAAGGGCGAACACCAAAGCCATCTCTTTCCAAATGCGATCCAGAGCCCAGTCGTAAGGACCTTTTTTGGTAAACAGCAACGTCTTCCCCCCACCAGCGCAAGAGAGGGCAATGGTGCGGAACGTTTCCCTTCCTGAGGCTAGTCTCATGGACTTCTTGGCTTCCAGGATGTTGGCCAGCTTTATTTTGCGCAGCTTCTTTGCAGCTGAAGCAAGGGAGTGTGTGAACTGCTTGATACCAGCACTGCTGCCTATTTTGTCAGCATTCAGCTGCTGCATTCTTGCACTAAGCTCTTCAAGTGGGACAACATGCAAGTTTGCAAAGATCTCATCCATGTTCAAACTTCTCACCTCCTCTCTGCTGCTGTCCTCGACCAGAGTACGGACATTGGTGTAGATTGCAAATAGCGAATCACGCAGGTCTCTGACAGCCTTTGGCAGCTCATCCACCCAGCATGTTGGCTGTTCTGTTGTCTGAGGTCTGCCCTGGTTTGGTGATGGGCAAGATCTCTTCATGGTAGCCCACAGCTGCTTGAGCAGCCGCAGCTACAGTAGACGGTGACTTACTCTAAACTATCAGCAATAGACCTGAGTGTAAGGCAGGTGTACAGATAGTAATTTCTATAACAAGCACCGAACCAGCGCACACACACACGACCGTACAGCTATGGCTGGTGTGCACCATGTCACAAGTATCATACTCTTCTTCAGTCTTCTGCTAGGAGTGACCTGGTGACACTGTTGACTCCCAGTTGATAATATTCAAACTCTGAAAAACACACAGCAGTCTTGCTCTTGCTAGTACTAGTACTACAACAACACTAGTCACTACCCGTGACCATGGTGACCGTACTACTACAGCTGCTGGCCAGTACAGTGTACTAGCCACTATTCTACGGTATGAATGTGTGAGAGTAGTTTGTTTTTCCCTCGCTACTGTTTTACTGCAACACTCTACGGCACTATGTACGTAAGTGCATTGTGCGCACGTGTGTGTGTGTGTGTGTGTGTGTGTGTGTGTGTGTGTGTGTGTGTGTGTGTGTGTGTGTGTGTGTGTGTGTGTGTGTGTGGTGTGTGTGTGTGTGTCCCATCTTCAGAGCTAATGTCTTGGGCCATTGACAGTCTCTGGCGTCACAAAGGCGTCTCTCTTGTCATTTTCAGAATCCACCTGTCATGATTGACCAGCAGACATTAGACAGCTCAAACTCAGACTACACCTTACGCAGTAGTTCTTGTCTATAAGTATAAACAGTAGTCAGTACCATGAACAGCTGTACAGTACTGTCAGTAGCACAACCAGCCGCAGTGCTTCTAACACTGTTAACACATGATGTACATCAGTACCTGCACTCAGTGTCGTCACATGCATTCCAGTGCCAGGCACAGACTCAGTACTCTGTAATAGTAGTAGAGGTAACAACACTCCTACAGTATATCCATGTACAGTGTGTGCGTGCCTGCGTGGTTGCTTGAAAGATAATGATGGACTGTCACGTGACCCGCAGTCTGTTGCCAAGTGTGCTGCCAGTCCTGCAACTACTCATCGCAGAAAGTTGTATTGTGAATCGCCCTTCAGTCTTATTGTTAGGTTAGAACTTGTTGTTTGTCGGCAAGTACCAAAAAATTAAAAAATATCCCAGGGCAGGGTCAACCATCGCCCCTAAAATAAAGAGGGTCCGAACTAAGGTTCCGATGGTCGCAAGACCCGGACTCTGCCAACCGGTTTATGGTTGTACTGTTCGAGTGTGCGTACTCCACCTTTGTAACCAAAGCAAGGCTTCTATAATGCGTATACCAATAGGTATTGTACTACTCCCTGGTTATTGCGAGGTGCCATGAACACTAGTAGAAATCCTAAAGACAGAACTGATTATCAATACAGTGCTAGCGGACAGGTCTTTACTGCCTTAGCTGCCCATGAAGATTCAACTGTATCTGGTTTGAAGGCGTGAATGTCTGTACTTGCATACGTGTAGCCAGTAGAGTAACAACAGTACTACTCAGCACGCACGCGACCGGGCACATGCACACACAGAGCAGTAACTTATACTGACTGAGTGAGGATAGCAGCAAACCTGATACAAAACGGGCAAAAAGTCGCAACAGGAAAAGTCAAAAACGCTGCCCAAACTAAAAAAGTTTGTGAGAACCAGGGAGTCACACCCGAACTTTGATTTGGATACCACTCCTGATGACAACACATGCACAGACACACCAACACCCACCCACACATACACATGCACACACATGCAAGCAAGGACGCACCCACACTCACAAAGTAACAAACAGGTATGCCAGGGTATAATTATAATGTACATATTTCCAATCTATTCTGTTACCCAGAGGGAAAGAAGTAAAGGTAAAAACGAATATGGAAATTTGCTGACCAGACAAGATAATTGTTGCAAAAACGAATGTTTACAAATGTAAATGGTAACAGTAAACTAAACACACACGCACAGATGCAATGTTACACGCAGACCAGCCAGGCTATAATGTACACATTTCCAATTTATTCTGTTACCCAGAGGGGGGAAAGTAGAGGTAAAAATGAATATGGAAATTTCCTGACCAAAGAAGATGATTGTGGCACAAACGCAGGTTTCCAGAGTGCCGATAGTAACAACGAACTAGACGCTTGTAACACCTACTTGCAATCAGAAGCGAGCAGCCAAAAAAATGAAAACAACGATTTTTCATGACATTTCATGAAGAATATGAGAATTTAGATGTGTAGAGCATGCGAGAATTTGAACAAGATGTTTGCGAGGCCGCCAGAAGCCAGTACGTATTGCCAGAAAGGATGCTAGCGCTTGAAAGAGGACGTGTTCAGCATGTCCATGTTCTTTCCTAGAACACCAAGCCAGCATAGTTGTGTTCAGCCTCTGCCTCTTGCTGGTGTCGGATATGTACCAGGGTGTTCTGGAAATGCTTGTTGATTTGGTCAGCCACCTCACCACCTTCCAGTGATGGCAACTTCTCCTTGATCCTCTCAATGACCTGCTTAAGAATAGTGGTTGTTGCCTGCAGCGAACGGACACAGCCAAGAAAGCAGATGCTTACTAGTACATGCAGACCAGGAGGTACAGCCCATAAATGTTTATGTACCGTTCCGACTAGTGAAATTCAACCATGGGCACATTTACCATGCCCTGGGGCAAGCAGCCCTCGATGCCCTGCAGCTCTACAACCTAGCTCAGTTCAAATGTTCACTATGCAACTGGTGACACAGCTCTTGTAGAGTGAGCAATAGTTGGACTTCACTGTCCAGTGCTGTACATGATGAGAACTCTGTAGACCCGAAGCTAGAATGGGATGCTCTAGAAACGAAACGCTCTGTGTAGCTATCATGAGTCATAAAGAGATGTCTGGCAGGTCATCCCAGGACAGGTCTAGCCCTGGCAGTGAAACCTGGTCAGGTACGACAGCAGGCACAGTATTGTCAGTGAGTAGTGCACACATACAACATGCCATTGTCAGTATGATCACACTTCACTCACCTCATCGGCACCCTTCTCGTAGTAAAAGAGATAGCGGTTGAGCACTTCTACGTAGAGCTGCACCTCGGCAGATACGTCCATGCACTGTCCAGCAATACGCAATGACTTCTTGAGGCACTCCATTACACGCTTACCATCATGACACTACAAATACAAATACATGTACACACAACACAGTTCAATGGTGGAGTACTGAATAGAGAGAGAAAGAGAAAGAAAGAGAGAGAGAGAGAGAGAGAGAGAGAGAGAGAGAGAGAGAGAGAGGAGAGACAGAGAGAGAGAGAGAGGAGAGACAGAGAGAGAGAGACAGAGAGACAGAGAGTCTACTCATTGTCAAGCCTGTAGTTCACTTACCTCTTCCTCTGCCTCTCGTGTACGACTTGACCAGAAGAGATGTGAAGAGACGGACACAGCACGACACTGGTCAGGCTTCTTCATCAGCTTGCTACTGGCCAGAACAAGCTGTGTGCGCAGTGTATCATGGTTCTCATCACTAAAGCAGCGCATGCGTTCAAACGTGCCAACAAGCAGGGTGATAGCGGACAACTGCGCTCTAGACTCACTGATCTCATCTTCATACAGTGAGAAGGCCTACAGCATGCAGAGGATATGAGCAAGCACAAAACAACAATATTCGACAAATAATTGAACAAGAAGAGATTGGTTATTCAAAATAGCTTTATAGGTAGACTGGCCGATACACACAAGTGAACCACTCCATGTACTCGAATGTGCTGTGTAAACTGTAAAGTTTCTACCTTGTACAATAGCACCTCGATCAAACTGGGGGTCTTACATGCGTACTTCACGAGTAGGTGTCATCTGACTTTGTCGGCTCCAGTCAGTCAAGTGTTTCAGTTTGAATAGAATATTTACGTGCAACTCCCCATTGAGCTGTCTACAACACTAACTGCTGCCGCAGCCTACCTGACTGAAGAACTCGTATGCAACCGTCTCGCTCTGATCAAAGTTGATCTGATTCGCCGTCAGTGAACCCTGGATAAAGAGGCGAAGGGCCAGCTCGGACATATCTGCCTTGGCCAGTGCTGTAATCGTTTGATGCGCAAACTGGAAGATCTTTCCACACTTCTTACTCCATTTCTCATCCTGCAAGAACACCCATACGCGCAGACAGCCAGCACCCACACACACAAAGCAGCAGCAGCAGCACACCAGGTCAATATTACTTAACTAAGGAAGACACACGACATCACAGCGAAAAGCAACAATGAGCCCAGTGCCAAAAGACATGGTGATGGAGACAGGATAGAGAAGAGCAGCAAGACTCACCTCTTCGCGGATCTTGTAGTAGCAGAGAGATAGACGATAGGCAGCAAAGACGAGGGCAGGTAGAGTGAAGCGGATGCGATTCTCACCACCATTACCAAAATGTTTCCTTGCCGTTGTCAGGATCTGCATTATTATCACGGAGCAAAGACATGTTGACGGCAATGCATATTATAGTGTATGTCCTATTGCTAGGGCAGCACAAAGCACAACCAGTAATGTGATCAGGGTTGGTAGAGCGATATCATAGTGACCATACACAACAATACAAAGTCTTCTTGATGGCAACGATTGTGAGCAGGGTAGTTTCAGGAGATCACGTGCAGGTGTCTATACATAATGTGTGTGCGTGCGTGTGCGTGTGTGTGTGTGAGTGCGTGCGCGTGTGTGTAAGTAAATTATAAGCGTGTGTGCGCGCACATGCCTACTTCTTGCTTGTGTGCAGTACAAGTGGTGCTGTAGCAGTACATGTATATAATTAGTTACTCACCAGGTACTGATCGTCAGCCCCATCAGCTTGGAAAAGATTCACAATACGACCCATCAAGCCTTGTTCCTCAACAAAATCTTCTGGATCATCCTGGGGAAATAAAGGAGTACAATATTTTAGTTTTCCAATGAACACATGGACAGTCGTAGTGAGGGCATATTTTACAACAATAACACCACTTTGCACACAACCAAAGGAAAATAGAACAGGCAGATACAATAGGCAATAACACATGCTTACTGGCTCTTCAGGCTGATCAGCCTGGTCCACAACTAGTGGTGCAACCATCTGCAGCAGGCAGTCAACTTGCGTCTGCGTCTTCAGCTGCGTTGCATGGTCGATCAGACTATTGATGACATACACGGAGATGTCCTTCCGTGCATCGTATGCAAAGTACTCAAAGAGTGGTGCAAAGTGCTGCAGCTTGAGAACGGTGATGACATCCTTGTAGTTATCAACTGGAATCTTCAGCAAGCGCAATAGTTCACGAGACACTGCACCGTCAACCCTACAGAAGAGCAAACGTCCAATGCACACATTCAACACATATTCTCGGTTTCCGCGAGACCCAGTCAGACGGGGTTCTCCGCATCCGTAGGAACGCCACCGCCCTCAATGATCACACATTCCATACGAACACGTGGAAATAGAATATATGACAAGCCAGGAGAGAACACAGTAGAATGGTGTGTCCCACAATAGTGTTGCCGTACACACACACACACACGCACACACACACAAACACACACACCTGCACGCTACGAAACACCAGGTATAATGCATCGAACATACTTTTCTTGCTTGAGGCGAGATGAGAAGATGCCAATTGTTGACTTCAAAACCTTGTCAACATAGTCGATTCTCTCACGATAGCACTTCAGTGCCAAGTTGATGAGTGATACTTGTAGTGCAATAACATCCTCAGATGCCAGATCATCACGAACCTGAACAAGCAAAACAATGATGCATAAACCAGGGCGAAACATTAACGGAATATATTCTACACAATACACAATGACATAACAACAACACAATATACAGGGCAAATCAGTACAACACATAATTGTATGCACATTCATAACGTCCCAATTCCATGCAGTTCGGAACTTTGTTATAATAAAATGCCCAATACAAAGCATGACATATCACAATAGCCAACGCAGCCAGCCAGCCAGCACACACATGCGCCCGCACGCACGGAGATGTTCCATACCTGGATAATGGACGCAACCTGATCAGAGAAGATATCGAACAGTGGCACGTCATCCGGAATGCCGCTAGTCTCGTCTCGGTTTGCAAACGATGCCAATCGATCGATGAGTGCAATGATAATGTTCTTGACATTGACACTCTTATGCAGGTCACCAACTGTCTTCAAGAAAGTGCTCAGTGTGGCCAAGTGAAACTCATCCGGAAAGACCTGCACGTAGATATCAACAGCAGTCAGTCACACAATGACACTATCAGACATAACTGTTATGTACTACATGTACATGTACACTGCCTGTATCTGGTACACCAGTACAGCATGTACACTGCCTGTACCCGGAATACCAGTACAGCATGTACACTGCCTGTATCTGGTACACCAGTACAGCACACAGAACGGTGTCTAGTAATGACACGAACAAGCAACACAAAGAAGGCACTGATCTGGGGCAGTATTCGTATTCATACTCGCAATCTGCCATATGCCAGTGAAATGAGGCATGCGCAAAACAATCAGAGGTCTAGGGTAGTGTCCATGAAGCATACCGGTAATCCCCATCAGATACAAAACTCTCAACTGCTACAGCTGACCTACAGTAACAGATCAGTCAGTGATGTGCTGTGCTGTGTTACCTGAATGACGCATTCCATCAGATACTCCTGGGCAATAGCATCACGGCAGCTCACAACCTGCTCCAGGATACTCTTCAGCACAACCTAGAGGATGACCAGTACAAAAACACATAACAGCAACAACACAAAGGGAATTCTTACACATACAGAGAAGAGCAAAGAAAACTGGTATGACTATGTGACTCTGGAGTTTAACGCACAAAGCAATCACCAGACCTGCCATGTATCCACCGTGTGACTACAGTGCTGAGTGCTGTACTCATGTGGGAACGTGTGCCAAACATAACAGTAACTAGTATTACATACTAGCAACATCTCAACAGCAGAGACTACTGTAGCCCTACAGACACAGTGTGTGCTATGACATGTCGACAATGAGCAGGCACCTGCACTAACCTGCACTAACCTGCAGTAACCAGGCCGAGAGAAACACTATGGAGCGCATGTACAGTACTACAAAAGAGCAATACGCTTTCACGATGACAGCGTGAACAAGGTGAGGACCCGCTGTACGGGAAACAGTGCATGTTATCAGGCAAGGCTTGCATATACTAAGGGACCAATACGTAGTTGCACAATGTAGAATGTACCTTGGAGTATAGGTTGACATCGATGCTGTCCAGCTGGCTGAGGCGGACAAGATTGGTACCAACAAGAATACGCAGCTCCTGTCTCTCACGTTCTCTCTTGTCGCGCTCCCGTGAGTGGCCCTGGTGCTGCATACGCACCCACAGTTTGTTCATCTCGCTGAAGTTAAGCAGGATGAAATCTAGTGAATCTCGTACGTCACCGTCCTCTGGCCTGTGCACCAAAAACAAAGCAAATGAAAGCCGCTTTACAACCTACCAGCATCTACGGTGATGTGAACTAACACATGCATGCAGCAGTGCAGTACAGTGCTACACGCTACGCGTGTAGAAGAAACTGTGGTCGAAAGTATAGCAGCTATTAAATGGTCAACAAGAGCCTCAAAACCTCTCCTTTCATATGCCCATGCAGGGAATAAGACAGGAAATAGTAACTCACAGTTAGTAGTTAGTCTCATGTGTAAAAAGAAGGTGAGATAGAGAGCGGGGAACATTGCCAGTGCAGCGCCATCGCACCCACCCCTGTCCAGCGCCATCACACTCACCCCTGACCAGCGCTGACAGCAATGTCAGGCAGCATGTTCCTGGCAACTCACCGCTGTCAAACGTTAACAACAATTTCAAGCAGCATGTTCCTGGTGACTCACCTCTGCCCAGCGCTGACAGCAATGTCAGGCAGCATGTTCCTGGCAACTCACCGCTGTCAAACGTTAACAACAATTTCAAGCAGCATGTTCCTGGTGACTCACCTCTGCCCAGCGCTGACAGCAATGTCAGGCAGCATGTTCCTGGTGCACTGCAGGAGATAGCTGCGCAAGAACAGGCCGCGCTGTGGATGCTGTACGCCACGGCACATCTCCACCAAGTCCTTCAAGATGTCTTTGCGAGGAGCCTCATTTGCCCGAATATACACCGCACCAACAGTGATCAGCAGGTACCTGCAAGACAACAAGAACAACACAGTGACAACATAATACACAACACAATACACAACATAATACACAACACAGTGACAAACACTCCAAACATAATACCGCCAAATCGTACTTCTAAGAGCATTCAGTAGCATAACAGGTAAAAGGTAAATGATGTACTTCCTGTAGCTTCATCTTCATTCCAATCCCCAGCTATATTAAAGTGTTACTGTGCCGGTTGTGTGAAATAGTTCAGTTAGAGCGATGGGTACATGACTAGTCTGGAAACAAAGGTAACCTCAATACTTACATACATAATAACTAAATTAATATTTAAAGACAGCACCAAGTGACTAAAAACATGACATCAAACATATGCACGCGCGCTCACAAACACAAGCAAACACACACACACAATACACAAACAACTTACAATCTTGGCACAATGTTACCAGCATACTGCACAAGCTCATAGAGATCAGATATTCTGCGGCCCTTGTTGAATTCCTCGACTAGGAAGAGTTCTAAATGCCGAAGTTCATCGCATACACTCATATCTAAGATGCAACTATGTCAAGGAACATGACTGTGTTCTTCACCCTTGACTCATCGCCTAATGTATTTATTTATATTGTATACTGGTACTATTCTGTGTTCAACCTGCGCCTCACCAATCTGTCCATAATTTAATTAAGTTATTATGCGTGTTTCAGGAATGGGCTTAAACTGTCCAGCTCCATAATAACAGCACACGAGCTCTTCAGTTTTGGAAGATACCCATTCTTTATGCCATGTCATGTCATGTTAGCTGGCATCACTATCAGGCAACAAAGATGCAATATACAACATCCAGTAAGTACGGTAATCATAATTGACATGTTGATCATTGCACTATGACAATATGTATGTGTGTCAAACATATTGTCCCTGGGAGATATTTTCAGGCAGGGTTTGAAAACTTCAACCGCCTTTCAACCCCGGGCCTATTACCGGGCGGCGATTATTTTGGTGCAGGGCTTGTTTCAGGAAATGCTTTATATATTTGAACGTCAAACGTCTTCCACTATCAGTGTTACCAAGATCTGGCTCGTGCATGCAGAACTGTACGACGGGCACATGAGGAGCACGAGTGGCGACAGGCACTAGTAGTGAATGCAGTGGGGCACTATGACCAAATATTCACAAGATGCTAAGACTTGACATGTGCACTTGGTCATTCAACATTAGTTTTCACAAATTAATTTAATTTTAATAATTACAGTACACCCAAACTAATGTACACATACATGTACATCTCACCAGAAAATCTACACACTCCCTCCTAATTCAACTGTAATCATTTTAGATATCGACTGTCAACTATGGTTCGTGAGGAGGATACAGAGCTCGTAATAAGTTTTAGGGGACAACATAGACGTTCGAAGCTCTCCAAGCATTGTTGAAGCGTTCTTCAGGGCGTCCATCAGTTTTGCCTTGTCCTACACATGAAACACACAGAGACCCTGCGTTAACATGGATCTCAGGCTTCTTCAAACAATCGAAGGACCACGTACTAAACATCTTTTCATCTGAAACGACTGCGCTTTCACAATCTGCAGTGCTTCTTCCAACAGCTTTTCCTGCTCCTCCTGCGGAGACAGGTTTTGCGTGGCCGACGGCTAATCAGAGCAACAGCAAATAGAACATATAGTGAGCTGGATAATGTCTTGGCCTAGGCAACTGGAGCAATGGCCTCCATACCATGACTTCGTCGTCTGCCTCAGCAATTTACTGCAACAACATCTGCACTCGCGGACACCAAAACAGTTTCACAGCCAATTTTTCACCTCCCTTGATTTTGAAGTGAACAGCAGCAGCGTGCACAGTGCCAGTGATGCATACACTGGTACATGTATCCGGGGATACCCATCCATGTTCAACAGAGTTTGACCGGTACCGTACCCGCTACCGCGCACGGGTACGTACAGCTCTTTTGCGCGAAAGCCGCGGCCCTAGCGCCCTGCAGTGTAGCTGTGCATATCGGCCGAATCCGCGTGTACGCGCGCATGTCGGCAGTCATCGCGCAGCCGCGCGGTCTCACCCGCACCTTGCGCTAAACATTCCCGCGGCCGCGAGGCGCGGCACAGATCTGACGAACTCGGTATTAAATTTTTACGACTCCCTGAACTGACAAGTGAGAAATCATGTGACTTGAGTCTTCAGTGACCATGGTGACGTTTCAGTTTCCAGGCGGTAGAGGCCTATCGAGGGGCTCTCCTGTGACTTCACTGTACAGTGTGCAGACTTTACTCACAGTGAGTCAATGTTATGTCTTCGAGTTCGAGGCTGGACAAGGACTCCATATTCCATAATATTATCATAAACAATGCAGAGTGTCCAAGAAAGCAATGAGCCGTAACCATGGCGCTGGTGTAATGGCATGCATGCAGAACTATCTATGCGCGACAGATCATCCAGTGACTGCTACCATCACTGGTGTCTCAACCATTGTCTGGCCATACACCAGCAGTATTGAAGTGATCACGTTACCAGAGACGATGCCGCAGCCAGCCCTGCGGTACCGGTGGTCACACCAATACCAGTTGATGTGGTAGGGAAGGTGCTGCATAGGATGGCCCGTTCTTATTCTCTACTCAGCAGAGGGTAGGTCAGATTCACATCACACGCTACAGGTAGAGTTAGGGTCAGGGAGTGATTACCGCCGGTACTCGAACCGGCTATTCACTGTTCTCTGTGTGAGTGAGTGCTCTGGTCGGTCAGCAGAGAAGCAGAGAGGAACATACCGCACAGGAAAGCCGAGATACATTGTACGTGCAACGTACTAGTATTCACAATTTATGTAGGGTATCTGCTAATACGGATTATGCTTCAGGTACTAGGTCTTGAAAGGAGGAATAAGAGAGCAACTGATGCTTGTGGCAAAATAAAAATTGAAAACGGTGACGCCCGCATCTACCGAAAAAAAGGGTTAAAATCTCAAACTCAGTACCAATGTAAGGCATATACATGATTGTACAGTCATGTGAAGACATCAGTAGTCAGGCGCGTAGCACCGCCGATGGCGGTGGTCCGGCCAGGGGGGGGGGGGGGGGGTCCAGGGGGATCTCCCCCCTGTTTTTTTTTAAAATTAGGGTGCAAAATCCTGCATTCTGGGCACTTTTGGCATTGTTTAACTATGGTGGTCGTGGTCGGGCGAAAAAGTGGTCCGGCCAAAGCCGGACCGGCCGGAGCGGCTGCTACGCCCCTGGTAGTTCAATACCGTATGCCAGGTTCCTGCAATTTCTTCATAGTGTGTGATGTACAGAAAGGAGGCAGGGTACACGGTTGCTTGGTATTGGACCTACTACTACAGCTGGTGTATTGGTAGGGCAATCACTGGAAGCAGTTTTTGATTGGCTCGGTAGAATTGTGGCCTTTCATACTTTGGGTATCGAAACGTTGGATACATATGCCCTCCACAGTACCAAACACATGTTGGTGGCCAAAAAGTTGGTCCGGCAATAACCTGACCAACCGGACCGGTTCCAGCAGGCCTGTTTGGTACGGCAATCACTGGAAGTCGCATAGCTGTGATCATGGACCTGCTAAGCTCCATACTTAACGTAGCCCTTCGATTCACATCAAAAGTGCCTAACACTAGGACATAGTGTTTTCTCTGGCACAACGAACCGCAACTTGCGGTCCTGAGCCACTGCTAAGCATACTGAGTACCTCTGAACACAAAGTGGCTGGAGTAGGATGAGTGCATTCTAACTGTCAGAGCAGTCGCGGTACAATTGATTGCGCAACAAAGTGGCTGGAGAGTTGTGGAGCAACAGCGGCACAGCTGCTTGCTCCACCGTCATAAACACTCACACATCCTCCTCACTTTTATCACTCTCGTCTGACTCGTCACTTCCAAATGTCTCAACCTTGCCAAGGCCTGCAGCTGAGCGCCCTCTCAGTGCCAACATAGCAGCCATTTGGGCCATTGACGAAGGTGTCGACGACGTCGCAAACAAGTGTGTTGGAGATAATGAACTGGCTTCGGTAGTAGCTGAGCAGTGATCATCTACATGCTGGTCAACCCTGGTGGATTCCACTTGCTTGTTTGCAGCAAGCGCCGAGCTAGGTACATTGTCCCCAGGCTGATTACTGCATAGTGGTGCCAGAGCATCAGCAGACTGTGTGTTTGTGCTACTGTCGTTAGTGCTGCTGCTGGTGGTGGTGCTGCTGATGGTGGTGGTGATATCATCTCTCCTGTGGATGTAACTATCATCTGGACCAGGCATGCACTGACCACTAGACTCTGCTCTTGGAACAGACTCAGGTTGGATGCATTCAGATAGATCAGGTGCTCCAGCAGTTGAATCGGATACAGTGCCATTGGTGCTGCTCTCGGTGACCTTTGACGACACGGCAGCAGCACTAGCAGTGGCCTCAGACGTAGTGGAAGCAGTCGATGCATCAGCACTTGCACTGGTGGATGTAGCGGCGGCGGCAGACTTGCGCAGTACAGCATTCGCTTGCCTGGATGCAAGCACAGCTTTGAGCTCTCTCACCATGCGCAGGGGTTCCTCAGCTTCCCGCTGTCGGCGCTCCTGAGCACATCAGAACACAACACAACAGAGTAGAGAACGAAAACAGAAATGCTACTGTACATGTAAATGCAGCTAATTCACTACATGATCAACGAGCAATGGAAGGGACTAGGGATACCAAGAGATCTTTAACAACAACGACAACAACAACAGCAGCAGCAGCAGCAATGGCAACAACAGCATGACTACACTGTAGTACATTCCAAGGCATCCTTACTACACTGCTATAGGAGTGGAGATGGAAGGGCAACTCACAAACCAGCAGATCAACAATAGCACGACCCAACCCATGCTCTCACTATCTCTGCACGCCTCTCAGAGGGTGTTAGCTTTCTCGTTTCATTCTCGGATTCGTCACTACTATCCACCGTGGCTTCATACACCTGCAGTCAAAAAGAACATGACGCACATATACACTGTCATGGACATAGAAATCCGGTCGAATGATGCGTACAGAACGTTGCATACAGTGCACATGTTGATCGTATGCGTACTCACGGCTGCATGGCCAACGCCCTGGGGCCGCTTGACCTCCGACCGGATTTCCATGTCCACACAGTACTTCCATACACATGTACATACGTACACAGCATGACGTACAGATGTACATCCGTACACAGCAATACAGTGAAGAAAGGCATTGATACTGAACTATGGATCCCGTGAAGGACGTAGCATCAATGACATTGAATGTACAGTCAGACCGCGCTTATCCGGTCCTCTTTTATTCGGATCCCTCGCCATCCGGAAGAAAATCGCTGGTTACCGATTTACAGCACACGCCATGCATACATACAGTATGTGTGTTCGATTATCCTGTTCCCTCGCCTATCCGGATATTTTTGTGCAAAACGGATGTAAGCGGTTATGCGAGGTCTGACTGTATTCCACTTTGGATTTGCGGGGAAACTGAGTGAGGATTGCACCGAAGGGTGTTTCGGATTTGCGGGGAAACTGAGTGAGGATTGCACCGAAGGGTGTCTCAGGGCCTTTGCTCAACTGTGACCAGCTGCAGCAGGATAGCTGGTCGCTGTCCATAGCAAGTGTCCAGGGCAAGCAACCTGGAACTCGTCACTGCCGTTAACAGCTGGCCGTCGAAATCCCTTGCATGCTTGGATGTGGCGGTTCATACACCGTCAGCAGCCCGGCAGCATTCCTGATTTTCTGACATCCTACTCTGAGTTGGTCATCAGAATGCAATGAAAACCTTGAAGCTGGGCTTTCTGAATACATGAAGCGTACGCTAGCCAGAAGACAAGTGGGGACATTTTTGATTGTAGGCTGTACAACTATTTGTGCTAGTGTTTGCAAGCGTAAAAAGGTTCTCGTTGAATCAAAAACAAGCACAGTTTACTCAATCCACCCAGCTTAAAATAAAGCAGAGACCACATTATAAACAGAACTTGCACTCACCCTTTCCTCGTCATCTGATTCTCCAACAGCGGGCTTATCATCTCGACTAGCAGGGTCTGGGGAGACAAGAGAAACACAAAACAACAACACCCAAGCACACGCAGCACAATGGTGTCAGTTGAACACGTTCCAATGCTGCATCAGAACGCACAGAGGCAGCATGAATACATGATTTTATCATGCCACAATCTAAAAAGATCGTGGGAAAATTGTGCGCCGGGACAATAAAGATAGCTTAAGAATGTACCTGCATTAAAATAACACGAGGAAGGAAGATAAGAGAATGGGAATATGCCGATTTCAGTAAAAGAGAAAAGCAATGCTACAGGCTCACCTGCTTCCAATGTCATAGCTTCATCTTGCCAATCTAAGACTGCACAACAAACATATTTGAGACACACATGCATCTTTAATATCCTTCAGCTTACGATTGAAAACAATCAGCAGGGATATGAACTGATCAGCATAACAATCGGGCCTCAAGAAGTCCAACAACAACAGCAGCAGCAACAACTTATTGGCAACCAAATGACTCTTTCAAATAGACACAAAACACACTGAAGCGCACTGGTACAAACAAGAACACAAGCAATCGGGCCTACTCCCTCCCCCCCCCCCCTCCCACACACAGTGACACACGCATGCACACATACACGCACGCACACACACACACAGACACAGACACACACACACACACACACACGCACACGGACACGCACATATACCCACACACATACGAATATGCCTACAACGAACATACACACATACATATACACATTGAGTGGTTGACATTATTATACATGTGCATACCTTCTCCAGTTGTGTCTGGGGCTCTATCAACCCTACGCAGTGCAGTGAGACTGGCTGATACATCCGTAATATACGATTGTGATGAGGAAACTGACACTTCCACCAGATCAACACAAGCTATAGGAACACATATGCATGCACAAGCACGGCCAAGACGACGGCGCCAACACCCACAGCAGCAGCACCAGCAGCAGCACCAGCAGCAGCACCAGCAGCAGCACCAGCAGCAGCACCAGCAGCGGCTGTTTCCGATTAGATGAATAAAGAACTCTCTCTCTCTCTCTCTCTCTCTCTCTCTCTCTCTCTCACCCTTTCTCTCTCCCCCCCCCCTCTCTCTCTCCCCTCTCTCTCTCTCCCCCCCCCCCCCTCTCTCTCCCTACCTCCCTCCCTCCCAGTCGATGCACCAGATTTGAAAAATCACTTTGGAACACGAGTTCTATTTTTCAGATGCACCTTTTTGTGCACTTTTCTCAAGGCATTCTCAACATATGATCGTTTGCATGTAAATACACTGCTTGCCAGTCTCACGCTTTCTCTGAGTTAGTCGTCGCACTCGAGGATTCAGTAGTCGCCTTTCACCTTTTTCTGTTATGAGTTCTTCAAGAACGGCGAAATTCTGTAGTTTGGTGTCGGTTTGTCTCCTTTTCTTTTTTCGTTGAAATTTCGTCGCCTGACCTATTTTCGTGCCACCGCATTTCGTTGCTTCTATGCTGGACATATCGAAAGAGTAAGTCTTTGT
>NC_088646.1:11915233-11922733 GCF_964019385.1 Sycon ciliatum
TCTTTGTGACATTGGAGCGGAAGTTATGTTCTGGCCGAAAAAGGGCATGCCTCTGGTGACGTGATTTCTAACTAGAGTTTTATACGTATATTTTCCATGCATGTGTGCACAGATGTCAGCAGCAGGAAGACCCAGCAATGCCACAAGCATACATCCTGGACGACCATGTGGCCCAGAATGCAGAATTTGCTCCAAAGTGCCATTTGACAAGCGATTTACACATGGCTCAATGCTGTCAGATTGGCAAAAGCTACACACATGGTGACATGCACATCCATCACGTCAGGCCAATGCATTTGTTGGACGTGCGTCAAAGCACTACGACGCCAAGTATGCACAGCAGCGAAAGAAAATAAGCCGCCAGTCTGCCAAAGTACATGCAGTGCACATGATTGCAGCGCAGCGGCATCCGTACACTGTCCTGCAGACAAATTGCACGTGCACAGTCTGAAAGAACAGTGCAAACCGGTTCTGTGCCTGGCCCATTACCCAGCAGTGTATGGGCCATGTAATATATGCTTGGTGTAAGTCGAGGCTTACACCAGAACACAGGTGGAAGTCACCAAACTTTCAGCTTGCAGAGCATGTGTTGCGTAGCATGCACAACATCAGGATTTCAGACGAGAGTCGATTTTGTAGACGCTGCTACCAAAAGCAAATTGACATGCTCCCTGCCAACAGTGCACCAAGTCCGGACGCCCCAATCGTCACGATTTATATCTAGGCTTGGGAAGCTTTCTCCTTTCGTCATCACAAGGACAGCAAAATCATAAGGAATGGACGAAAGTGAAGCATCATCTCTCAATACAGCACGGAAGGTGTCGAGAGTGATCTTCCCAATATAGTCATTGCCGCTACAGCACGTGAATTGCTCGACAAGGGCTCCATATTGTTGACGACAGTGCACGATTTGTATGCAGAGACTTTGCACCCAACTGCTGACCCCAAGCCAGCGGCATACGTGGTCGGCAAATTGAAGTTGACCCTGCAGCACCACTTGCACGTCATTCCACCCAAGTCGCGGAAGGATAGCACATTGCTGCTACGCAATGGCATTCCAAAGTATCTCCACACACCAGGAAAATCGTGAAGCGAGAATTCCCTCGTCTGCAACTGGCAAAGTCTTCACTTGACACTCAAGTTGAAATTTCTAGATACCTAGCTAATAGGAGCAGACTTCAGGACATTTGTCGCACTCGGGAATCGTCAGTTGGATCCGTACAGGGTTGGTTAGACACAAGAAATATAGCAAATTTCATTGACTGACATCTTCATCTTTACCAACACAGTTCACCACATAAACTTCGCGCGAAGAAGGAACAAGAACTCAGCTGGGCTTGGAGAATCGACTGCTCCCCCTGCTCCCTCCCTCCCTCCCCTCCCCCCTCCCTCCCTCCCCTCCCTCCCTCCCCTCCCCCCCTCCCCCCTCCCCCTCCCTCCCTCCCTCCCTCCCTCCCTCCCTCCCTCCCTCCCTCCCTCCCTCCCTCCCTCCCTCCCTCCCTCCCTCCCCTCCCTCCCTCCCCTCCCTCCCTCCCTCCCTCCCTCCCTCCCTCCCTCCCTCCTCCCTCCCTCCCTCCCTCCCTCCCTCCCTCCCTCCCTCCCTCCCTCCCTCCCTCCCTCCCTCCCTCCCTCCCTCCCTCCCTCTCTCTCTCTCTCTCTCTCTCCTCTCTCTCTCTCTCTCTCTCTCTCTCTCTCTCTCTCTCTCTCTCTCTCTCTCTCTCTCTCTCTCTCTCTCTCTCTCTCTCTCTCTCTCCTCATTCACTTGGGAGGCGTTCGTTTTTGGTCTACAGGTTTGGGTAGAAACTACTTCCTTCGGTAGAGTTGTTTTTTTCCTACCCTAAACGGTAGGTTCTACTTTCCTGTTCTGGCTCTACCAGGTTTGAGACTGGCAGAAGTCGGTAGAGGTACGGTATGTCTGTATTGTGTGACCATGAGAGCTGGTTTCCATAAAGATATTGTGCACCGCACTGTAAAATCGACGTTCTACCGAAATGAGTAGATCTGCGTTCGTGAACTACCATCTACTGTCTTTTCTTTTTCGAACGCAGCCTCCCCCTCCCCCTCTCCCGATCCTATCAACAATAGAACTGATATGTTGAACCAATCCTACGAGAGTAAAGCTAGCCAAGAGAAGCAGTGTACATCACTACTAACCCTGCGCAGTCTTGCTAATCTCCGCCAGTGCGCCAGCATCTGTGCCAAGAATCAAGGTAGACACACAGATTGCACGTCCATGCGTTACAGAGACTCAAACAACCCAGCAACACACAAACAAAATGCCCAAAATGTCAAAACATAGCTTACGAGGTAGTGCTGTGCTTTATAACTAATTCAACAAAAAAGAAGAAGACTGGAACAACCTCAACACTTATGCATGTGGGCGGGTTAGGATAACAGGTAGGGCTGATGATTTAAATACATGGGCCTGTGACTTGGCGTGTAATGTCTACATGTGTGAGCAGGCTAGTTAGAACAGGTAACCTGCGCCCTGTCTCTGTCAAGTATGCTGTGTAGCGTTTAGGCACCGATTCTCCCTGGCCTGTGCGCACATGTAGACATGCAACGTCAAACAGTCTGTCTCTCTCAAATTATGAGGTGTACTTTAGAAGTAATGCCCCCCCCCCCCCCCCCCCCCTTGCCCACTCACATACTACAGCATACAGTTATACACATGCACATGTATGCTTCTCTATATGGCTGACCAGGAGAACAGCGGCTTGTCTAGGCCGATAGTAGCTCCGCTGAGGAAGCCGCAAGCCACAGCACCTCAGACACACTCATACTGAGTAAGAACCATGATTTCTACTCAATCTTCTAGTGTTTTCCCTTAGTGAATAGTGTCACTATGAAAGAGTATGTCGGGGTGTGTTGACAGTATGTATAGCAGGGCTGAATCCGTCATGAATCACAGTCATGAATCACACTCATACACAAGTCTTACCATCATCATCATCATGAGATGACTCATTAGCAAGTGCAGTTCTGAGCAACTCCGACCTGCACAGTAAAGAGATGCATGCCAATGTGAGCGGTTTGGGAGACTACGTAGAGCATAAGAGGGATTTTCATGATCACCTCATAATACTCCTACAGCAGGCACCCCATGCATGTAGCTGTACAAATGCAGACAGTGGAATTCGAATACTACAGTCAAATCTGTCAGGGCCGGAGGCAGCTTCCGCGGAGCGGTGCGGCCGAAGGGCCATCTTTAAGGGGGTCTGGGGGTACTCCCCCAGAAAAAATTTGGAATTTAGACGGCAAATCCTGCACTCTGGGCGACTCCCTGTACAAAATCATACATCGAGACTTTTTCTCCCCGGTTTTGGACATTCCACTTGGACCGACTTTTTTTTTTTTTTTTTTTTTTTTGGTACGGCCATGGCCGTACCGGCCGTACCAGTGGCGCCGGCCCTGTACAGTCAAATCTGTCGTAAGCGACCGCCCCTTGGTGCAAGAAAAAGCGGTCTCTTACGGCAGATGGTCTCTTACGGCAGATGTATGGTAAATCCGGCATACCGGGTATATGTATATAATATTACCTGAAGCCGAGTGAATATGGGCGAATATTCACTAGTATACAAACCGAGGCGAAGCCGAGGTTTGTATAACTAGTGAATATTCGCCCATATTCAGGAGGCTGAAGGTAATATTAGACTTATACCTCTCCATATTCACCCTCTCGTCCCTAAAACCCAACAAACGAGTCCTGTTGGTCATACATGTACATGTAGTGATGTACGCAGAACTAACGTAAGTCGTTGTTGCTTCACTGAGCCTTCAGACCGACTGGCGTGTTCTTGCCTGAATCGGAGGGCGGCTTGTGTCCAGAATCTTGTTCAATCGATCGTGTACACGTACTGGTGCATGTGGCATGGGAGGTGACGACCTTGGAGAACACGCTCGTGCCAATCACCATGGAGAACACGCTCGTGCAGCTTTGTGGCGGGAGCCAATCATTAGAGAGGTTTCGTTTCACGCGAAGATTTGATCAATCAGAGAGAGGTTTCGTTTCACGCGAAGATTTGACCAATCAGAGAGAGGTTTCGTTTCACGCGAAGATTTGACCAATCAGAGAGAGGTTTCGTTTCACGCGAAGATTTGACCAATCCGCGATCATCGCGCCAAATCGGGAGTCGGTTTACAACAGCGAGCCAAGCGGATCTACCCTCACTTCTTTTCTTTTTAGGCAGCGCTTCGGAGCTGTTGTGTGCCCTAGGAAAATTCTACGCTAACGTCCTTGAACAGGGCTGTTCTGAGTACAAACGAAATTCCTGGCTTGCCGCTTGATCCGCAACCATCGGGCCATTGACATGTCGAGCGTCCAAAACCTTGTTTGCTCGCTGGAACGCTCCGTCTGTGAAGATGCTCACTGTCAGCACCTGGTCACATGCGGATCCAGCGGCAATGGCAAGCAAGGAATTTCGTTTGTACTCAGAAAAGTCCTGTCTACGGAAGTTAGCGTAGACATTTTCTAGGGCACTCGACAGCTCCGGTGCGCTGACTGAAGAGGAATCAAGCGCAGCACCGAGCACTGCTCTCTTTACAGTACAATGTAAGTATCGAAAAGTGGTGAATATAAGTGGTGAATATGAGGTAAATGGTGAATATAAGCAGTGAATATTCAGCAATATTCACCACTTATGTAGATGGCCAATTGTATGTGGGTGAATATGGAGTGAGGTATAAGCTTCCATGTACTCAAATCGACGAGAGTAATGTGATTTTTATGAATCTAATATTGACTGAGTACGAGGTCAATATAGGAAATAAAAGCCGAGTAAAAGACCGAGGCGAAGCCGAGGTCTTTTACGAGGTCTTTTATTTCCTATACTGACCAAGTACGAAGTCAATATTAGATTTATCACGACTAGCCAAAGCCTGTGTTCAATCGCTAAAAAGGAGTCAAATATAAGCGGTCAATATAGCCCTAAAGAGTGAAATATGCAGGAATATTTGACTGCTTAGGTATAGCGAAAATCTATGGGAGTCAATACTAAGGGAGCGATAATTTTATTCCCGTAGCTATGCAGAAGACGTTACTTCAGTAACGTCTGGCGCTAGCCAGGGTCCACACAGCTTTAATTTGTTGTTTGTTTGTGTGTTTGTTTGTTTGTGTCACGCCTGGCGCTATCCGTATCTGACGGCAAAAAAGCATAGGATGTTATAAATTTTTCAATTCTCCTATTTTTTTCAGGCATATCCTGGGATTCGAACCCGGACTATCGCCCTACATGCATTCCCCCATACACTTCGCATTCATACCCATTCTTCCAAGTTGCTTCACGTTATTATCTTGCGTTCGAAAGCCCTATTTGAATATTGCGGGCAGCTGTATGTGGCCAGCTGTGTTTGATGGTACGGTACAGTACGGGAGACGATGTCGTATTACCCTCGATCGTACCTGTCCCGTACCTATCCCCTGCCGTACCGTGCCATCAAAGACGGCTGGCCACAATGCATATTCAAATAGGGCTTTCAAATGCAAGATCACAATGTGAAACAACTTGGAAGAATTAGTATGTATGCGAAGTGTATCGGGGGATGCATGCAGGGCGCGCGATAGTGCGGGTTCGAATCCCAGGTTATGTCTTAAAAAAAAGGATTTTTTTAAAGAATTTATAACATCCCTATGCTTTTTTTTTGTCTAGGTCATCAAGGCAAAAAAGCATAGCGTAGGGCCCTGAGCTTCCAAGCTCTCTCGTTGGATATTCAACGACGACCATACCCGTATAATACGCGTACGCGACACGGCAGTAGATCGACACTGCCTGGACTTGAGAGCTACAGCACAGCCTCAGTACAGGCCAGGGCCAGTCGATCGCACTTGCAAGACAGCGCATTTTCACACCTTGCAGTTGACAGCGCACTGGCAAGTACAGTTTCGCACCTGACTGAACCTGGGTCGCGGTCGCTTACAGCAGATTTGAATGCAGCCACCGTGCATGAAATCGCGGTCGCTGGTCGCGCACAGCAGATGGTCGCTCTGGACAGATCAGTTTGTATGTGAAACCGTCGGTGCACGGAAAATCGGTCACTAACGGTAGATGGTCGCCTACAACAGAGGTCGCTAACGGCAGATTTGACTGTATAGTGCTGGCCAATGAAATCCAACATCATGAATAAAAAGAGCGCAGGGTGCTACGCAGCCCTGGCACTATACACACTGGTCTGTGCACAAACGCGGCGCTACTTCATTCATGAGGTTGGATTTCTTTGGCCAGCACTGTCGTACTAGATTCCCTACTTCATACAATTTCTACTCCAGCTTAGGAAGAGTGCAACACCGGACTGATGCATGCATGTACAGTAGGTATCGGTTATAGCGTGGGTGTTTGAAAAACGACATTTGATTCTTATTGCCGATATTTCTTACACACGATAAATCACGTGTGACATAATTTTCATATGCACGTGTGACAAATCATTATGCGCGCACGCGCACGTTTGGCATGTGGACACGTACACATGATACACACGGATCAATCAGACTCGCGGTCGTGCTAGGCGACTGCGGAGCAGCGGATAGGAGAGAAGTCGGAAGAAAGAGTCCGACTGGACAGAAAAAGTGATTCTCCAATGCTCCCTTGGACATAACTCTCTTTTTGTGTTGACTATTATTGTTATGAGTATGCACAGAGCACAGATGTTATTACTACAGGCGATACACTTTGCACTAATCTGGCATATTTTGCTACACAAAATTCATTCTTAGGGCTGATATACTCTACTATGCGATAATACTGCTTGTAAGAATAAATATACACATAAAATGTGTGTTATGATTATGAAAAAATGAGTGTTCATTCTTGTAAGCAGTATACTCTTGTATACGACCACACTATAACCGATACGCACTGTATACAGAAACAGACAGACAGACAGACAGACAGACAGACAGACAGACAGACAGACAAACAGACAGACACATGCACATATGCATGCACGGATACACATGCACACACACGCACACACGTGCACACACACACGTGCACACACACACACACACACGTGCACACACACACACACACACACTCACTGACCTTTCCAGCGCAGCATGCAAGTGCAACTGCAAGTTATGTGATAGGTATAGAAGGTGGGAGAAGCGATTAGAAGATGACTTCTCTGGAATGGCAAGTGAACGCGGTGCTGGTGGATCTAAACCCAAGGGAGCACAATAAAAAAATTTTAATAGCAGTTGGCCATAAGTGGATTCATTAGTACAGGAGTGTAGAGCAAGTTGACCAGTAACAACAGTTACTGTACCTACAAACTGGAAACATCTCATGAAAACTATACAGGTTGAATCCTGATAATTCGAATATGGCTTAATTCGAACACACCGCTTTTAATGAGAAGTTTTTCCAGGACCGATTTCTGTCAATACGATTCCCACATAAATTTTTCTGATAATTCGAACCTCGAACTGGACATGTCCGATTAATTCGAAGTTCCACGGATTCCACTTACATAGAAAATGTGTGGGATTTGTGCTGATAATTC
>NC_088646.1:11925233-11945233 GCF_964019385.1 Sycon ciliatum
CGCACGCACACACACACGCACACGCACACACGCATACACACACACATTGCCATTGTAAGGAGCACGGGTATCAGTGGCACATGAGCAGTAATGGAGTGGAAGCAGAGACTAGTCTGAAGAGAGAACTCAAAAGTAGTACACGGGTCATGCAGACACGGGTCATAAAAATGACCCGCGCCATAGAGATACGGGTCATCCAGCATGTGGACATTCCACTTGCAAAGAAGAGCAGAGGGCAATGTATACGTCGAAATTGTACTACTTGTACACAGAACACTGGAAAAGACTATGCATGACCACGTACACGTACACGTACTATAGCACTCGTTATCTGACCATACTGCTTCGGCTGGGTTTGGACCAAGGTGAACCAAGACCCAACTAGCACCTTTGCTACACAACCACAACCTACCAAACTCAAATCCCCGGGCTTTCGGTGTAAAGCAGAGCAAGAGCCGGCGGATGCACTCCGACTGCTGGTTTCGCAGTAGATTCACATACATCTAAACAAACCACCGCAGAAACAAAACAAAAGGGGGCAACAAATGCTCGACCAAAACAGACAAAATATGCTCAGTCTGAAACAGAAAATAATCGACGCAGAGACAATCATCAATTTTGATTATCACTATGAAGAGAATGTGAACTGCGCAGTGAGAATGAAAAGGGCACTCATTACTGTGAACACACAATGTAGCAAAGCAGTTCCAACGTCTCATGAAGGTTTTCTTGTGATGATCTTCAGTTGGAATACATGTACATCACAAAGCTAAGTTTACTGAGCACGGATAAATAGATAAGCTGCCAGAGCATGCATGGTGTTGAACTGGGCCAGACCAGAGCCAGACTACTGCTATACTGGAAAGCTGATTGTCTACTCAACTGTCTTCATCGTTCACCGGCCCAATGAACAGTACTCTAGCCAGAGGTAAACGTCTTACCTTCAACGTGGAGTGAGACAGATCCATAGTACTACCATCCTGTAAGCAAATCAGCAAATCACCCAGTACAGTACAAACAAATTAGTACTGTAAGTCAACAAATATTCGGCGCAAGCGAGGGTCCCTGGTTCGAATCCTGGTGGTGACAATCAATTTTTTAGACTTTTCCCGTTGGCGTCTTTCCCTCAAACCAGTGAAAGCATAATTATTTATTTTCGGCTATTTTCGGCCGAAAAATTTCTTTTGCCAGGTTCAGCATTACAGTATAATTATACAGGCAGCAGAATGCTAGCAGGATAGGCTGAAATTTAAATGCGGCCGAAATGGGCTTTAGCCCACACAAAAGTACACGTATGTTGGTCCTTTCAGGCATATTGTTCGATCCGTGATATGGGGAAGTGGGGGAAGCAAAATCAGCCCCACATTTGACGCTGAAGATCAATCAGTTAATGGCAAACCTCCAACCAGGGAGTAGTAATAAGGTATTTTACTACTCACTGCTTCCAACTAATGATGGACTAAGGCCTGGATGCTGCTTTCTCCAGAATTATTACACTTTCCATCGAACCCTTTTTTTCTCTTCGTCGTGTTTGATAGTGCAGTAAAGGCATCCTTGATCAAGCCTACACTATTTACCACAAAAAAATGCAAACTGCACTTCAACGTTACTTTCACTCTTCTGCTGCTGTATCCACACTTGCCATGCATGAAAGAAACTTCTTTGCCTTTCCACAACCTCCAACGCGACCAATCAACAGCCAGAACTACATTCTACAATACATAGCGCCAACAAACTGCTATGTGTGACGTGTGTTTTCCGTAGACTGTGTTGCTACTTCTACCCATGGCGTGTTTGCATGATTCTTTGCTTCTAACAAAACAATGTGGATTGTGAGGCCTGATGTGACACTGCACAACGGCAGGTACGAAGAGGAGTTGCCCTTGACCAGAAGTTTCATTGCAAAATGGCCAATCGTGGGACAAAATAGTCAACTGCATGATTGGTTTCAGATACATCGTAGGTCTGAGCCAGGGAGTAGTACAATACCTACTACTCCCTGGTCTGAACAGGGATGGCTATAGTGTGCGATGTGCAGAGCTGCACATGTGATCAGCGATCCGCGTATTATGGTCTCCTTCGAACCAGATCGAAATTTTTGAGGGGGGTGCTTTGGCACCCAAAGGGCACCCCCTCCCCCCTGCACACGCCCCGGTGTATTGTACTACAGCTATGCTGTCAGCAGTCTAGGTCCTATGTATAGCTAACACTTCTGCCAAAGACATACAGTACTAGTATCTAAAAAAAAAAAGCATTGGTACATGCATTGGTACATGCATTGGTACATGCATTGGTACATGCATTGGTACATGCATTGGTACATGCATTGGTACATGCATTGGTACATGCATTGGTACATGCATTGGTACATGCATTGGTACATGCATTGGTACATGCATTGGTACATGCATTGGTACATGCATTGGTACATGCATTGGTACATGCATTGGTACATGCATTGGTACATGCATTGGTACATGCATACTGTGAATGCCTTACCGCTGACTGGACGCCCAGGTCTTGCAGTGTTGGTATGTTGAGATCAGCATAGCATAGATAGTGATCTATACTGTCCACATTACCTAACAGTGGGTGCCTGGAACAGTACAGGTATCACAGAAACACAAACACACACACACACACACACACACACACACACACACACACAAATATGATGAGCACGTTGCCAATGACAGCCTGTTGCAATACGTGCACTAACGTGGACTGGGATCTGTTGACTGCTGCTGAAAATGCACGGCCTGAACCAAAAGCCCATATTAACAAAAGTGCAAAACTCATCACAGTGTCTGGAATCGTCTAATCCGTGCCTGGCAATTTATTCAAAAGTGCAACTTGATTATGTATTCTGATTCTGTTTCAGCTGCACCCCACAGTGGCGACTGATTCCTGATGAGCGCATTCACATTATTTTTTCATTTTCCTACTACGGCCTTCGTCTCCTTGCCGATTACTAGTATTCACATAACCGTTAGCATTGTGAATTGATGAAAGTAAACACAGGAAATTGTCAACATGGGATGCGATCTACTCGGAAATTCACACTAAGATCATGCAATCTCACGAATATCGTAACTGGCTGCCGTTTCAAGACAACCCTCTTCAGATCGCTCACTTGACGCACGATTCAGTTCACGTTTGGCAAAGTGTTAAAATGGTCACAGACGAGAGCCCTGGGTGATGCACAGATGGCTGACGATTCACACCCAAACGGCAGCTTTTGATCGCCACTACATTCTCCACTTTCACGTTTCAGATTCCGCGTCAGGGTCCTTTTCTTTGTTTGCACTTTGCTTGGTAAAGTTCTGCTTGTTTCCAGTGTATTCGTAGCTTCTTTGTTAATGATTCTGTTGAAGAGCAGCTCAAACTTGTTCCTTTTCACAACTGCCTGACTTCCGGCTTGCACTAGAACTCTCCAGTTTATGGTCTTAGATTTGGAAGAGAATAAAAAAACTTGAAACAGGAGTGAATGTACATCACTCGTGGAAGGAAAGTATGATTGCTGGAAATCAATTGCAATCCATTCGGGGCAAGCAGAGGATGCCCCTCCTGATTAAGGAGGCTCCGGACAGTTGCGTCCCACAGTGGAAAATGGTACCTACAAATGCCGCGAGATTCAAAAAGTATGAGCTCCCACGTGGAAATTTGAAAAGGAGCTGCCGTGAAAGCTTTTTGTCAAGGGTAGTTAAACATTTTAGTTGTGTTTGTCCTGGAATCTTCTTCTTCCGTGTAGGTGCTTGATATTTTTTGCTACGATGGGAAGGGCTTCTGGCCGTAACAAACCGAAAGCTGCTGAGGCTCGCCTGAAACTTTTAAGGACGAACTCTGCTGGTGCGAAGACCAAGAAGAGCAGTCCTGTGGCTGAAGTAGCTCAGTACATAGAAATCCAGGATAGTAGTACAGTGGGCATGATAACGTCCGGACATCGGACATTTTCCGGACGTTTTCGGAGGAAATCCGACCGAAAACACTGGGTCCGGACACTTTGACCTGGCGCTTTTGAAAAAATCGAACTACTTCAAAAGTACAGTGATTTGTGTGCATGCTCGCGATGTGTGCATGCTCACAATGTGTGCTTGTTTTCAAGTGTGCGGCGCGTACATGTACTACTAACTAGTACGCCCGTACCGTGAGTCCGTGACCAGGGTTACCAGGGTTACCAGGGTTAGGGCTGGCTTGGGCCGGCGTGGGTGTCATGCGCCAAGCCGGATATCAGGCCACGCCTGCAGGCTGGTTGAAGCGCGCTTGCACTTGTCGGTTGGTGTCGAGTACACGTAGATCTGTAAGTGTACTGAGACAGTACTTTTGTGAGTGGTGAACGAGAGTTGAGCCGTTGTCAAAATGTTTGGAAAGAGGAAGGGTGATGGTGAGAGCTCTGCTCTGGCGAAGAAAGTAGGACACGGAGTGAAAACGTCTACTTGTGACAAGTGAGTTTCCGATAGTGACAAGGAACTGAGTACCTTCGTTTGGTTGAGGTACGAGTGACAGAAAGATGACCGGCAATTGGTGGAACTTCTGAAATGCACGGTGTGCGTCAAATTCGAGGAGCAAGTGAAAAGCAGCAAGAATTTCAGCGAGGCTTTCATCGTCGGCTTAAGAAATCTGAGGACGTCCGCATTCAAAAATCATGCTGAAACAGACATGCACAAGCGGGCGATGGGCCTCTTCCGGAGAGAGCAGTCACAGAGCAGCAATCCCATCCATTATGCTCCCATCGCGAAGTTGCGGTGTTGAAATCGTTGGCGATATTTTTAAGGGTTTTGATACGTCCGGACATGTCCGGCCAAAAATGGAAATGAAAGGACATGCCGTCCGAGCACTTCGAATTTCTTATCACATGCCCTGCTAGTAGTGGTACTAGTGATTGTAGGAGTCTGCTTGAGCCATCTGTGGAGCGTGAAGTGACTGACCACTCTCCCGTAGGTGGACCCACTTGCAGCGCCCGCGTTGACACGAATCCTGGTTCTGTGGAGCTCCCCGATGATGTACTAATCGGACGACGCATTGTGGAGCTGCGATTGCTGGCAGAGCTCCTAAACAAGGGCTGCAGTTCCTGTAAGCCGGAACGGCGACTGCTCGACTGCACTGGTGAGGAGAAAAAGGGCCTAGCTAGTGTGATACAATGTGAAGTGCAGCAAGTGTGGTGTTGTGAGCAAGTTGCAAACGTCCAAGTCTCACACCTCCTTAAACTCAGAGACAGCTATCCGGTGCTGTGCAAGAAAGGGACGATTATTGTAGTGGAAGAACATCGTAGATGCACTGATCTACATGTAGCGTCACTCATTGAGCTGTGTTATAGTGACTGTAGAACGGTAGCAGTTGAGCCTCGTCAAGAAGATTAGAGCAAAGTGTGATAGGATCAGTGCGATGCAGACATACGCCGCTGGCATAGGCACTGGCATAGGCACTGGCATAGGCACTCATTCGCAGTATGATCATGCCACTGTCTATCTCAAGCTCAAGTCTTCGATTGCGTCAGAGCGCAGTTCCTGACTATAATTCTTCGCATACTGTCAATGTAGCATCCAACTGGCAACAGGCACGTTCTATAGCCTGCTACAAGCCAGCGAGTTCCTGGCCACCGATGTCCCCATTATTGAAGAGGACACACAGTGGTATACGCAGTACAGTTAAAGCGGACCAAGATGTCCCAGAATAGCCACGGAGTCATAGCAGAACCGCACGCTTTGTACAGTACAATGACCGGTGTCCAGTGCACACACTGAGAGAGCATGCCTGCCTATCGTTCCCAGCATCCTAACAGTAGCGCTCCAGTATTCACCTTCTCTGACGGAAGGTACCGGTGCCGAGAGAAGCTGACGAGGGTGCTGTACAGCGCTCTCCAGTCATCTGCAGTCTCCTCACACTCATTGCGTATGGGACGAGACACCTACATGGCTACCCCGGGAGCAGGTGACGCCCGGATCAAATGGTAGGACGGTGGCAAAGCAATACCAGCGACCGCTACATCCGTCTCTCAGCAGGTATGCCACTATTGTAAGCTACTAGCTGCACTGACCTTGTCTGCACAAGCTGCCTGTACAGTCACGCCTTCTCATCTTGTATGCGAGTGTGCTGCGGTGCGCCCATGTATGTACATGTATGTACATGTATGTACATGTATGTAGTGTTAACCATACTGGTCGGTATGCTGTGTTGTGCATGGGTGCGCGGGTAACAGCAGCTTTTGGTCGCGACTACATTTTCCACTTTCACGTTTCAGATTCTGCGCCACGACCAAATCACCATGGATGAACGTGACCGGGGTAGTAGTGTAAATCCTCGGCATGCAGACACCACACAGCTGAGGAAAGCATTACCTCCCAGAACTAACCTCTCAATGAGAGCTTTTGTCAACTGACAAAAGGCATAGTAGGTGAGCAACGTGGAATTGCGAACTGATGTTCCCAGCGCTGATGTACAGGACAAAGAGGCCGATGCGAACAGACTTCCATCGCGACGAACAGACCCACCTGTTAGTGATGGCCTACAGAAAAGGACAAGAAACAGATAGCCAAAAAAGGAAACAGTCAACAATACCTTAGCAGCTTTGGGCACTTTGCTATTCCACATGGTCAAATGGACAGGGACAAGCAGGTCGTCGACACAAGAAGAACAGCAGGATTGAAGGACTTGCATGAGTTGCATGCACTGAAAGGCGTGTGGAGAATGTCACCCCCCCCCCCTCCCCCCCCTTCCCCCACCCCCCCCCCCCCACCCCTCCCCCCTCCCCCCCCCCCCCCCCCCCCCCCCCCCCCCCTCTCTCTCTCTCTCTCTCTCTCTCTCTCTCTCTCTCTCTCTCTCTCTCTCTCTCTCTCTCTCTCTCTCTCTCTCTCTCTCTCTCTCTCGCTCGCTCGCTCACAGACCCCCACCCCACACTGTGTCAGCACTTTGCACTAAACCTCACCTCAGAAAGCCGTGGTGAACCACTTCAATATCTTGCATTAGTCGCAGTGACTGTGCCAGCGTTGCATTTAGCTGCTCAGAAGATCGACGCCATTCATCCAGGATTGATACAACTCTACCAACTAGCTTCAGCACACACACAAACAATGGAACGAGGCAGGCAGGCAGGCAGGCGGACGGGTGGGCAACCGATGCAGCACACAGAACATAGAGACAAAGCACATTGATGAATAGATGAATTTCCAAGTTATTGGTATGCATATCTGTCCATGTGTGTGGGCTTTTCAGTATTGGCAGTCTCATCTTCAGCATGCCAGAGCTAAGACAAAGCATCACTATCTAGCAATCAAATTCACCCATCTTTGAAAAAGCAAACCGTATTTTCCCAAGTATAAGCCACACTGGAGTATAAGCCGCACCCAGATTTCGTGTCACAAAACACAGACCTCTACCCTGTATATCACCGTTCAGTTGATGATTTCACCATCCTAGTCTAGTATAAGGGGTCGTCCCTGAAACGAACATCGTTCATTTCGTACTCGGACCCCCTCCCCTGCCTCTGAAACGAACGCAGCTTGCTATGCTGGATGACGAAAATCGCATGCATGTACATGACATATATGTACAGTGTCGCTCGACTTGCGATTTTGGCTGGCAAACGAACGATGTTCGATGATCTGTGCTTGGTGAAATTCTAGGCTTTTCGTTTTTCGGTGCTCCGTTCTTCGGTGGCCGACAGTACTGTAGTTTTGAAAGCACCCAATGAGTAACTAGTAACTACACTGCCAGCCTCAACTCCTCAACTCACCATGTTACAGGACAACACCAGAGTGATGATAAGCAAGATGAGCATCGCGAGAACAACAGCCATCATGCTCCCAGACAGCAACAAACCCAGGACTACAGCCAGTAGCGATGAGAAGACCAGTTTTCTCTGCAACAACATAGAAATAGAACCAGGCAGAGAAATGGCGCAACAACTCTATTATATTTGCCCGCCACAAAACACCAAAAAAAGAGGCCAGCCAATAGCAACTTCCCGCCTAAAGCTGTGCTCATAACTGGCACGTGCACGCGCTACACACCTGTTTCAGGCATACAGATACACGCTTCAAGGACTTTCATAAAAGATTCGATGTTCTGCATAATACGACAAGAAGATAAGCGCCGCATACGACTGCTGGGAAAGTTACAAAAGTACTCATTTTTCTCCAGGTTAGTGCTTTCTTGTATTTCTCCCATTGTTTATTGCATTCCCAACTCATCACAACCACGCGCTCTTCAGCCGAACCACACAGACACCAGCATTGTTGTCTAGCTATTGTTTCATTGTTTTATTTCGAGGTTTTGTGGCAATTCTCTGTTCAGGGATATTCTCCTGGTACATTTTCTTTTTGTTTTCGAGCTTCCCTTTTGAGGCTAGTATTTTTACAGTACTTCTCTCCGTTTTGGATGTTTTCAGCGTAATAAAGAGTCACCGCCTGGTGTCTCTTTGTCACTTGTTCTCACAGCAGTCACTTGTGACAACTATTTTGCCGTGCCATTCGCGTCTAGGTCTTGCAGTGCTTCCATTTCGCCAGTTTTTAAAATATGATTTTGGGAGAGTCTGGAACGAGTTTCAACGCGGAGCTTTGTGTTGAGTAGACCCGTATCCGGGAAGGAGTAGGGTCAGGATAAAATAGAAGAGACTACGAGCGACAGGCATACATAATACAAAAAAAAGATTCCATGTCATTTTCTGCATAGCGTATTCAAATTGTTCTCTCTGCTGTTTGTTTTATGCATGCACGTGTACATCTAGCTGATGTTATGATGCTGTGATCAATATGCATGAATCAGCATGATGTAACATGTACAACAAGCACTACTACATACGGCCAATCACCAAGGCCACAGATGACAATCAAGCAAGCTTTCCATGGGGTTTTTTTCCGCACGCCAGTTTGAATTATGAAGAGCCAACTCTGATGGACTCTTCCACAGTCTTTGCTTTCAGTTTGCAGTTCAAGACTTCCCCGGTGCCTAGAGTGATCTAAAAAGCACTCCAGGAATATTCTCGGTAGTGTGTTCTCTTCATGGGGCCTCATACGGTCCCCAAGGAATAGAAAATCGAGAAAACTAGACCCAAAAGTCGATATATAAAGCCATAGAGGCCCAAGTGTAATATTTGTGACTATATCTTTTTTCGAGATCCTTCGTTTTGGTTGAGTGGTTGATGGCCTTTTACCACGGACAGTTGGCAAGAACCATTTTCCTTTTGATATGTCCAATGCCTGTGAGTGAGTGTCTGTAGATCGTAGCAGGGCTGCTATACAAGTTTGTCTCCTCCGCGGATGGCCTTGATGATGTCACGTGTGATTATTTATCAAATTCTCTGCATTTGAAGATCTTACCAGTAGTTGTTTGAATTATACTTCAGAATGCTCTGTCTCCATATCAACGTGTTCGGCCTAGTTTCCTAACTCTTGATAGCTTTTTTGTAGTGGAAATTCATGAATTTTGTGATTTTATTTGATTTCTTGGTGTTGACGCATGCGTGAAACACCAGATATCGTTGATAAAAGCCCTTGTTCCCTCTATGTTCTTCGACCTTTTTTCTAGCTCGCTCGAAGTAAGTTTCTTGGCAAGCTGTTCGATCTCGATATCGACTGTTGTCTTGTACTTCCTTTTGGTTGTATTTCTAACTTGGTGTGTCTCTGTGCTTACTGTAGACCGCCTTTCAAGTTTCATTATCAAACTGTCAAGTCCACTCTATCCTGACCATGGACTCCTCAGACGTGCAGCTCATTATGGAGAGTCTCAAGACGCTGAGTGGGAATGTCAACACGCTGAGTGGCAATGTCGAATCCATTGGTTCCGACCTGTCCAAAGTTGCTGATCGTGTATCGACTTTGGAAACTTCGGCACAACGTATCACCGGCGCGGAGCGCCTCCTGTATGTCCACGGCGCGGAGTGTCAGCAGCTCGTTTGTGTCCCTCCCCGGCGATCTTGCTGAGCAAGACGATGATGCCGGTTCAGAAAGGGAGGATGATGATTTGGACGAAAAGTCTTGTGGCAAAGGTTACAAAATAACTGCCAAGACTGTCGATTTTCTACACGAGGCCTTCACCAGCTGCGCTCCGAACTCAGTTCGACGTCAATGGCGTGAGTGCTTTGGGCATCCAAGCTAAGATTTCACCATGGCTCCGTTCATGGTCCCCCAGAATAGCTGGCAACCACTGCGTGGTCTGAGCCATTCTGCAATTTTCTGGTAGTGAAGGGCAATTTGGTCGACATTCCCAAGTTTCACAACTACAGCCATACTTGAAGGAACCTGAAGGACCTCCTGAGGTACCCCTGGTAGAAACGCAGCCTGATGAGGGCCAGGAGATAGGAGTGGGTGACTTCACTGGTCGACAAGGAAACAACGATTGGTGTTCCTGCCAGAAATGTGAGGTGATGGGGAAGGCAGTTGATTGCCTTTCTTGTCGAGAAAGTGCTGCAGCTGTTAGTATTGCCAGCACTTTGACATTCACTACTTGTCACCCCAACTTCCCGTCAGCGTGCCTGAACAAAACTGTTCTGATCATATGCCTCGCAGCGTATAGAGAATTTCAGCTTATTTGGTGTTTGCAGCTAGTTTGTGGACATAGTTAGAGTGGACAGATTCCACCGCTTGCTTGATATCTGGCTCCAGTGAGTCTGCAACTCACTAGTTTTAGGACACAGTGTTCTCAACATCAGTGGCAGTAACATCAAGTGATGAACGTCAGCATATGATTTGCGCGGCTAGCCTGAAGGACCTGAGGTGCCCCTGGCAGACGTGCAGCCTGATGAGAGGGCCAGGAGATTGGTGCAGGCGACTTCACTGATTGACAAGGAAATATCGATTGGTGTTCCTGCCAGAAATGCGAGGTGACGAGGAAGGCAGTTGATTGCCTTTCTTGTAGAGAAAGCGCTGCAGCTGTTAGCATTGCCAGCACTTTGACATTCACTACTTGTCACCTGATTTCCCATCAGTGTGCCTGAACAAAACTGTTCTGATCATGTGCCTCGCAGCATATAGAGAATTTCAGCTTGCTCGGTGTTTGCAGCTAGTGTGTGGACAGCGTTAGAGTGGCTGGCTCCAGTGAGTCTGCAACTCACTGGTTGTAGGACACAGTGTTCTCAACATCAGGGGCAGTAACATCAAGTGATGAACGTCAGCATATGATTTGCGCGGCTAGCGAGGACGCCGCTGTAATAGACATCCCATACGACGAGTTGGAATCTTGGGGGCCCAAGTATGTGGAAGGCCATGAGAAACATGTCAACACACTCCGGGGACATACGTCAGGGAGAAAAAGAAAGAAGAAATCAGTACGCAGCGGTGCCAGCTAGGCAGACATCTTCAAGCCACCATGGCAACGCATGCCATTATCCTCCTTCCTCAAGTCCACAATAGCCCGACAATCAACTAACAGCAATTACCAGTTGACACAAGACGACACGGAGGCTGCAGACGACTTGGCACTTGCTGGTGAGAAGAGCCAGGCCGATGAGACCACAGCGCGTGATTCTGGTGGCGATGATACACTAGTACATGCAGGCGAAGAGTTTGATTCGTCAGAAGACTCCAATGTTACCTCAGTCCGCACGGTGTCGCCCGATGTAGCCACGCTAAGGCACCGCTGCAACAAGGAAAGACAAGGTAAAGCAGGAGCCAATCCCGCCCACTGCCCAGTCAGAACAGCCACCAGCTCCAATGTTATCACGCGCACGCACACACACTCATACGTACTCACACGCACGCACGCACACACACACACACACACACACACACACACACACACACACACACACACACACTCACACACACACACACACACACACACCTCAGACCTCAGACATGCCCATCGCGGAAGCAATGATAGCGAACAGCTATGTTAGACATAGCAACTTGTGCTGGGATTGCACCATTTAACAGCTTGCAAGGCTGATCGCCACTATTTTTAGCCTGGTATCCACCACACAGCTGATTGAAGTGACTTTTTCTGGCCAGTGAATCCCTATTTTTTCATTTTTCCATTTTTTCATTTTTTTTCTTTCTTTTTCTACACACACACCACACCACATACTCCGGCATACACTGGCTGTTGGTAACCACCCGGGAGAATGAAAGAAGAGCTAGGAGAATGAGAAAGAGAAGAAAGACGTGTGCGACCATAATCGTCGGGAATTGAACCCGCAACCTCTCGATTGGAAATCGACTGCACATACCACTGCACCATATGTGACACACACACACACACACACACACACACACACACACACACACACACACACACACACACACACACACATACACACACACGCACGCGTGCACGCACACACGCACGCGCTCGCACGTGTGCACACACACACACACACACACACACACAAACACACAAACGCACGAGTGCACGCACACACGCACGCATGCGCTCGCACGTGCACACACATACACACACACACACACATGCTGTAAAAACAGTGATACGTACCCTGAACGAACTTGATGAAGACGGCAAGGAATCGGTAGCAGCTGGTTGCATAGAGAAAGCGGACTCATCAAAAAACGCCAAGAGAGTTTGATCATCATTGCTGAGCAGACGTGACTGCATCAGAAGACTAATGCTGCAAGTATTGGCATGTCGTGCCTGCACGCCACAGTGACAAAAGCACAAGTACATATGTGCACACACACACACACACACACACACACACACACACACAGTGAATATATGGGAATTGCCTATGTGAGTAATCATAGCTCGCGACTCACACACAAGCACTGGCTACGAGGATTACAGTTGGCAAACGGGTTTCCAGTCAGGTGAATGCAGCTACCGCAATGTTGCGTTTAAAAGCCAGGCTTACTCCTACAGAAACCAATGTCAGGACTAGGCTTCTATTCAAGTCAGGCTTGTATTCGCACTAAGTACTTCTCTGTATGTCAACACTAATACCAGGCGTATGTGTCACCAGTACATCTTGAAGATCAGGCCGCTATTCAAAACGGGTTCTATTTGAGACAGGCTTTTACACAAGACACTACGGGGCACTGGTGGTACGGTGTACACTGTCTTACACCTGTACGCACATGTCATAATAATAATAATAATTAAAAAGCTTACGTGGAGATATAATAATAATAAGTAGTGGTTGCGACTTCGGCGATGATTTGTAAGAAAGGGTGCTCCGGTGTGCTCTGAGCTCCGGTGTGGGGAGCAAACCCTTTCTTACAAATAATAATAATAATAATAATATTCGCACACGTACTTGCATAACTTTATGATCATAGCAAATTAGTAATTACAACGCATACAGCCATAAAGTTACTACTGTAATTTCACAAATTTTCGGTGTACTTTTATTTTCAGTACTTTTGGTGCATCTGTTTCATACCTAAATTCTCAATACACCTAATAAACAACAACACACATAATAGGGAACTGCTTCTCTGCACCGAAAATTTCTGTTCACCTAACCTGGCCTTTTGCCCTCATACCGAAAATATTGAGCACCTAAAATTTCTGCAATTAGAGTATACTACAGACTTACTCCTGTTGCAATTAATAGGACGTGACCAAGCAACTCAGAAGCTGATTCCAATGCACCGGAGAGCCATGTCTGAAACACAAAACCAAGACCAAACATAGCTGCTTCCGTTTTGTGCATGCCTTTTTCACAAATGCCAGAATCAAGAGAGCTCTCTTCTCAGCCTGTGTGTCAGCAGAGTCGAACAGTTTTGCTGTTGTGAAATACGGGCTGCTGGAGATCATGCAGACAGACAAGAGCGTGAACATTAACAAGGTTCGAGCTGGTCACCAAGCCTTAGTGCAGACACGAAGACACGCATTTTTTTCTCAAAATTCCCACTGCCACTGTCATCTGCTACATGACCTAAAACTTGCAGATTGGGCGTTGATTGGCTCCGCTAATGCACGTGCGGTAAGTTTCTTTCGCCAAAGAGCAATCTGCGCGCTTCACAAGCAGGCGTGAGAAGCGGTGGAATCTTACACGCGCCCTTGCCAAAGTGCCAGCACTTGGCTACCACGCTGTCCGAGAAACAGGCATCAGAGATGTTGCAAGCCAGCAAGGTCATAGACCAAGATTGAAAGTGAAGAAGATTACACAAACTCATGTCAAGCCTTGAAAGATGCATGGGAGTCTGATGAAGGTGCTTGGGAACATAACCAATGAAAATGGCTCACATGGCAACTGTTGGAACATAGTCTAGTCTTGTCGTGATGAGTGCTAGTCTAACTTTTGGCCCGAAGCCATCCAGTCTAACTTTGTCTTACCGAGAGTAGTTTTATCTTGAGCCAGTTCTAACTTCCCTAATCGAATCTTGTGGAATATCACACTCTCCCAATCCCAACTGGTGTACTTGTAAACTACGACTGCTACAACCTATTAATAATAATAGACAACATTGGCTGACAACTTTGGCTCCAAACCACCCAGGACCCATCGTACCCCCTCCCCCCCCCCCCCTCCCCCCGAGTAGGTACGGCATGAGGACACAGCCTGTGTAGTGTTGGGGTGGGGAGCAGTGTAGCAAGAAGGACCCATGAGTGTGTGTTATCCCCGGTAGCCTAATCGGTAGGGCACTGTCCCGGAAAGACAGGGGTGCTGGGTTCAAATCCTGCTCATGGATCCTTCTCTTGCAACACATCCGCACGTGTAGGGTTGCGCTGGCAGTGTTCACAAGAAGCAGAGAAGCCTATGAGGCAATCGAAGGATTTGGTATCCTGAAGCTGCCAAGTGTCAGATCCCTCCAGCACATTACAAGTGCCTACATGGACAAGCCTGGCAAGTGCGATGGAAGCATCCAGTACCAGAAGGCTAGGTATGATGCTGTGAAAGCGGAGAAGGCCAAAGAGGCTACTCCTCCTATGGGCGAGGGGATCACCTGCACTTGTTCTCGTCTTGTTCTCTCTTCGATTGCAGCCCTTTCTAATTAGTTCTCCCCAGTCCTCTTCTCTGTGTGCTTCTCTTTGTTGAGCCTTGATTAATAAAACTATAAGCATAAGCATCTACCGACTGAGCTGTTTATGTGACAGTCAGAAGCAATAATAGTAGGTAGTACAGTAGGAAGTCCAGTCCAGTCCAGACCAGACCAGACCAGACCAGACCAGACCAGTCCAGACCAGTCCAGTCCAGTCCAGACCAGTCCAGACCAGACCAGTCCAGACCAGTCCAGACCAGTCCAGACCAGTCCAGTCCAGTCCAGACCAGTCCAGACCAGACCAGTCCAGACCAGTCCAGACCAGTCCAGTCCAGACCAGTCCAGACCAGTCCAGACCAGTCCAGTCCAGTCCAGACCAGTCCAGACCAGTCCAGACCAACGATCCTATCATTTACTACATTTGCCATGAAGTGAAAGTCACCAGCAAGGTATTGTGGGATTCCCGCAACGAAGAGCTGTATGGGCTGGCAATGACAGATGCTGACATGGCCAGTCTGTGCGACGTGCTTTCAGACCTCAGCGAGAAGAAAACGGACCGCACCGAGTACGTGCTCCAGTTCGTCTGGCGAGACATGAGTGCCAAGTTCAACGTATATGGTCCTTACTTCACATCGCACTCCTCGCTAGATTTCAAGTTTACATTGGCGTGTCTGCTGGAAACGCTGCGGCTACTTCATGACTTTGGGTTCAAGAGTGGTGCTCTTGTTCGCGATGGCGCTGTCACCAACTTATCTATGACTAAATTCTCGGTTTTTGAGAAGGGAACCTTATTGCATGTCTACGGCCATATGCACACTTGCTCCTATTATGTTCAACATCTATTTCGCAGCTGTTGTGGCCCACTGGCGAACAATTTCCTCTGTTCCTGGCTTCCCACTGCGTTATTGTTCAGGTGACAAGCTCGCCGGCAATCGTACAACCAAGAGTTGCCTTGAGCACCTTGATGTAACTGAGTCGCAGTTTGCCGACAATGCCGCGCTATGCACCACGCTGAAAATACCGGTTCTCGTCCGACCACCGAAGTCAAGCACCGTCGGGCGAGGTTAGTACTAGTACTTGAATGTTCCTGTGAGAGGGCCAGCTCTGTCATTCCTTGTTTGGACTGCGGGCGGGTTGAAGTTCTTTGATAATTGAGTCAATGCCCCGACATCAGCTCGTCTGGAATTTTCGCCAAGCAGCCCAAAGCAGAAGCTGTTCCTGCCTCCTGGCATGGCATGGCAAACCTGGAACCTCCTCTGCCTGATCAGATTGGGATTAACCAATTTCTGCAGCAAGGATTCGACGGGCAGAAAACCATGGTACTGTGTTGTTCTTGCCTGCGTGACAGGCAGACTGCAGTACGATATAGACGGCGCTTTTTCAGTTAAAGCATGCTGCTGGTGGTCGCCTACAGCAGCCAACTATGCGTCATGCCACGCATCACCCTTACTGTACAGCAGAGTAGTACACCCACCATGCCACCCTGCCATCCACCCAGCCATCCACCCTGCCACCCATCCACCCACCATGCCAGCCATCCACCCAGCCATCCACCCACCATGCCAGCCATCCACCATGCCACCCATCCACCCACCATGCCAGCCATCCATCCACCATGCCACCCCCCCCATCCACCATGCCACCCACGATGCCACCCATCCATCCACCATGCCAGCCATCCATCCAACATGCCAGCCATCCATCCAACATGCCAGCCATCCATCCAACATGCCAGCCATCCACCCACCCTGCCAGCCATCCATCCAACATGCCAGCCATCCACCCACCCTGCCACCCATCCACCCACGATGCCACCCAGCCATCCACCCTGCCACCCAGCACAATGAAGGCAGCACGCCGCTGCACACTGAACCATAAGTACAGTTGCATAGTGTAAACCGGGAAACGTTTGCTCTGGTTTTAGTTCGCGATTTGCGAGCACAGACCAATTTGCACCTGGACATTTTCGCGACGGGAGCCAACCTCATTAGTTTTGGAACTTTTGGTTGTACTGTTATACGTTTCACGCCGGCTTACTTCTGTGATTTCACACCCATGGCAAAGGACTGCCTGTTTACAGCACTCTTGTTTTGGACTCTGGGTACAATGTAGCCGGGATAGGAGTTTAAATCAGGCGAATACCGGGAGTACTGTAAGACCACGTTCGCTACTAAACATTTCTACGTTTAACCATGTAAAGAAAGCTTAGTGGTAGAGCCGCATAGCTGGCCATAAGCGAGGGTCCCTGGTTTGAGTCCTGGTGGTGATGACAGTAAATCGACAATTGTTTCTTCAAGTCACATTTATCAGAAGTAAGTCTGTTCACTTGTAGACAAGTACGGTCGTCTACCAGTTTCCACAGCCAGAATTCGTTAACATTTCATGTCGCTAACCAACAAAATCTGGAGATTGTTAAGTTCAACTGACCAAGCTAAAGACACCATTGCAAACATCGGGATCATACCTGAAGGGCAAGGCCAAGGACGAGTGTGTGGCCATCGCTGGGCTGTGACGCCACCTTCTTACTTATGTGTAGCCCATCTAGAACACCAACATCTGTGGTTGCCAAAGAAACAAGCACAGTACAGAGAGGGTCATGTGACTAACAACAACACACTTCACAAGTACAGTAACAATTTGTTAGAAAGTGACTTCAAACAATAAAGCATAAGAGTCATGCTTGTTGTTGCTGTTGTTGTTGTTGTTGTTGTTGTTGTTGTTGTTGTTGTTGTTGTTGTTGTTGTTTCTGTTGTTGTTGACGTTGCCTCCCGCCGTTGTTGTTGTTGTTGTTGTTGTTGTTGTTGTTGTTGTTGTTGTTGTTGTTGTTGTTGTTGTTGTTGTTGTTGTTGTCAGTGGTTGGCACCACTTCCCCTCCAAACGTTATGCCACACTGTTGGAGGGCCATGTAGTGGTTTGTGTGGTGGTGGACCAGGCCAAAGGACAGTGGCCAGTGGCAATAGCCATGGTAGCAATCACTAGGGGCAGTGGTATAGTGGCATTGGCAGTGTGGTAGTGGCATTGGCAGTAGCAATAGCAGGGTTTCATTTGCCACTGGTCTAGTACACGTACACTGGTCTGGTTGTGCTTTCACACAAAATACATTCAATACAAAGACCACCCACACTCCTACCTTGTAAATGCTCCAGCAATGGCGAACCCTGAAGAACCACATGAAGTGCATGTGTACGTGCCCAAATACAGTACGAATTAACACACACATATGCATACACATACGCGCGCGCACGCGCGCACACACACACACACACACACGAACGCCCACACGAACGCACACACACACACATACACACACAAGATATAGTACACATGGTTCACTTTCTTGTGAAAAGAGTGACAATTTTGTGGCAGCAAACAATTAATTGATTAGCAAACTCCAGTGCCATGCCTCTTGAAAAATATATAAACTGCGAGGTTGCGCAAAACAAGTTTTCCTAGTTGCATGCGGAGGCAGCAATGAAATCTGTCAACTGAGAGGCTGCACAATTGAGTGAACTTCAATTTTTCTCCACACAAGACGGGGATCTAAACCACACACTCAGGGGGGGGGGGGGGGGGTGTTTACATGAGAAAAAGAAGCCCGGGCTAATTCAACCCTAGGCTTACGATAAGTCCGCCTTGATCTGGCACCCAGTCATTTTAGAGAGAGCGTTTACATGGTGTAGCCGCCTTCTTCAGCTCGCCCCGACCTCAGACCCCCCTCCCGAGCTTATCGTACCCCCAGCGCTTATTTTCGAATGGTTAAGACTATTAGTCCCGAGCTTAGTTGTTGTTTGATGATTGGTTTTTACCATGGAACTCTGAGTAACAACAAAACATATACGAAGAACTCATAGTCACCCACATGATGAGCATTCCTTATCTGTACAAAATAAATATTCCAAAGTAAATAAGTTTGATGGACTTCCCGCGTGCCCTGGATCATAGCGAAGTCGTGAGTCAGTCAAGTGTGAATTCAAGTTGGCAGGAAAAGCATGAGCTCCTATGCAGAGAGCAACACACAATTCCGAAATAAATAAAGTCTCCATAGTTAAAACTTGTGCAGCTACCCTCGACTACTACATGTATTAGTATTAGATTCTGGCATGGGAGTGACTATGTCTAGTATCCATTACCACCGAAAATACTATGCGAGAACTGAGTTACAATGGAATCTGTATGCATTCATGTACTATTACTGAAAGACCAGTAATGTTAAAGGGGAAGTATACCCTAAAATCAAATGTTCACCAGTTGTAGTCTTCTGGGTGCTGAGTCGAATGGTCTTGGTCCGAGGAAGCTGATACGCTCCCTTCTTCCTTTATTCCCAATCGAACTCGCGCACTTCCACCGAAACTGGGTGACTGCGCCCTACTAGATAGGGATTTGTATGCAAAGTCACTAAAAACGCCATTTCACTCTTATAAAAGCACGGATGACTACGATTGGTGCATATGTTGTAGTCTTTGGCTGCTGAGTCGACTGGTTTTGGTCCGAAAAGGCTGAGATGCAGCGTTCGGCCCTTATTCCCAATCGAACACGGTTGAATAAGCGGTCACGTGCTTGTGCGTACACCAGTCACCTGGTCACCGTGCCTGCAGGCTACAATTTTCACACCAAGGTTCAACTCAAAGGTTCAAAGCAGGGAGTCGTAAGAGGCTTTTACGACTCCTTGGTTCAAAGGTTCAACTCGAGTGACAGGAACGGGCCCAAACAGGCTGTAAATTGAGGGGGTTATGTACTAAGTAGTGGTTGCTCCTGATAATATGGATATATGAATGTACTACGTGTACTGTACCAATACCAATCAATGAATCATGATAGGAAATCATTGCAACAATACAGTGTAATACAAACATGACTTTGCTATGCCTGGCCAAATAGAATCCAACAGTAGCAGCAGTAGCAGCAAGAGATGTAGCTACCCACTAAACCTATCAACTAACCTCAAATAAAACGCCATCGTCTTCCCCTTCACCAGCCATTATGACGTGGAAACGAGCTGCCCAACACTGAGTCTGTTCACCACTGCACTACAACTAAATTATTGCATAATTATTAAAAAAAAAAAAAAAAAAAAAAAGTATCTGGCTTTCGTATCGGGCCACTTTAACTCGAGCAATGACTATT